>NC_134705.1:163706253-163883753 GCF_043290135.1 Rhipicephalus microplus | reverse complement strand
GCACTTCTACAATGTCCATCTCCAACACTGTCGTTCGAACCAATTCTTCTTGAGTCAATGCGGAATAATGTTGGAATTCTCTCGAACTATTCACCAGTTCTGGATGCTGCAAGACTTTGTCACTGAGAGTGAAATGTTCACGTCACAGCTTCGTTTTGGTAGTCCTGTAGTTGTCACAGTCGCCTCTTCCACCATTTTCTTCCCACGCTCAGTGTCATCCGAAACGGCGCTTCGTGCAGCCTACCCGTAGTGCCATTAGTGTTGCTCGTAAAAACGATTGTCAATTATGTATGAAGGCCTGTCCGCCCCCTACTGGGTACATGGGAGCAGTGACTTCACCGAACGTCATGTCGAACAGAAAATCTTGATCACAGTGTCTACAGGCTACGGTGTTGGTAGTCCTGTGCTCCGTATACAAAAGTAACCTAGTTTACGGTGTCGCGCTTGAGTATGCATTACTCCATGGCTCCCAACTGCAGTCTTTAGTCACTTTCTTAGTTTCATCCTCGTCCGTTATCATCAACTAATCCGCAACCAACGCAGCAAACTACCGTGTCTCTTTCCGTAATCTTCACCAACATTCGCAGTTTCATTTCGAAACGCGAAATCGTCTCTAATCTTGTTTCATCATCCAGTAGTAACTTGCTTTTATTAACAGAAACATGGCTTAATAGTGACGTAAGCGATCAGGAAGTTCTAGCTGACTTACCTAATTTTCAGATCTTCCGTAAGGACCGGGACGGCGGAATGGGAGGAGGGGTGCTCATTGCTGTTAGCCAGGACCTACCCGCAACTTTTGTGAATATTTCGTCAGACTTGGAAATAATATGGATAAAACACCAAGCTGTACCGCAATCAGTTTTAATTGGCGTGTGCTACAGGCCCCCACATAGGAATCCTGACTTTCCCGGCAAGCTTAATTCGGTGCTAAATGAACTTTCAACAAAGTACCCTAATGCCCATATTATCTTGTTTGGCGACTTTAATTTCCCGAATATTGACTGGCCTAATCTAACTGTTAACGGAGGGCTACAGAGTGAGGCGAGTGAATTTGTTAATGTATGTCTAAATTTCAACCTAGCTCAAGTTGTCACCAAACCAACCCGCGTTACCCAAGACTGTGAAAACATATTAGACCTAATACTAACCAGTATTCCTGATAGTGTAACATCTATTTCCTACTTGTCAGAAATAAGCGACCATAAAGTAATTCAAGCCGACATTTTAATCACTCCTCCAAAACAACGAACCACCAAGAAAACCATACGACTATATGATAAAGGAAACTACACTGCTATAAATGATGAATTAAACTGTTTTCTTCCAATATTAAAAGATAATTTTCTTTATCGCACGGTGCATGATAACTGGAAGTTATTTAAGGATAAACGTGATACACTGGTCGAAAAATTCATCCCTAAGCTCAGTTTCCGTGCCTGTTCCCAAAAACCATGGTTTACTAAAACGCTCAAAAAATTAGAAAATAAGAAAAAACGCCTTTTTCGTTCCGCCAAGCAGCAGAATATCGAAAACGCATGGTTAAAATATTATGCTGCTGAAAAAGCTTACCTCACGGCAATACGAAACGCTAAGCATTCTTTTTTTCACTCTCATTTACCGAAATTGCTTGCTAGTAACCCTAGGAAATTTTGGCAGGTCATAAATCCCAACCACTCGTGCACTATCACTCTCACTAATGAAGCAGGTGACGTGGCCACTGACTCGGAATCTGCCGACCTGTTTAATAGAGCTTTCTCATCGGTTTTTAGCACAGAAACTGACATTCCACCCCCACCACAGCCTACCGTAGTCAGTACTTCAATGCCGCCAATCCTTTTTGTTGAACCCGGAGTTTTGGCAATCATTGATAAACTTAAATTATCTTCATCATCAGGTATCGACAACATAAATTCAAAATTTCTAAACAACACTCAACAGATCTGTGCAAAATTTTTGTGTCTACTTTACTCGCAGTCTCTTTCCACGGGTGAGCTTCCTAGTGATTGGAAACATGGAAATATCACCCCAGTAATCAAATCAGGTATTAGAGAGTCACCCCTCAATTACCGACCAATTTCATTAACTAGCATTCCATGCAAAATCATCGAACATGTCATCTACACCCGGATTATGGACTTCCTAGACTCAAATAACTTTTTCGATTCCGCGCAGCATGGCTTTCGTAAAGGTTTGTCGTGCGAGACTCAACTGGCTATGTTTTCGCACGACTTGCATATTAACTTGGATTCTAACGTACAGACTGATGCCATATTCCTGGACTTTGCGAAGGCATTCGATAAAGTGCCACATAAACGCCTTCTGTTGAAACTTTCCCGCTTAAACCTACACCCCGACGTCCTAAAGTGGATCCGTGAATTTTTAAGAAACCGCACTCAAGCTGTCTCTGTTAACAATCCTACCTCTACTTCACTTCCGGTAACATCTGGTGTCCCGCAGGGGTCGGTTCTGGGCCCGATTTTATTCCTGATATTTATTAACGATCTTCCATCTCATGTATCCTGTAAAATCCGAATGTTTGCCGATGATTGTATTATTTACCACACTGTTTGTAAGGCTTCTGATCAATTAGCTATACAGAGTGATCTTAACAATGTAAAACAATGGTGCGATGATTGGCTAATGGAACTTAACCCTCACAAATGCAAAGCCTTATCCTTCACCCGCCGGCGTTCTCCACTTGTTTTTCCATATTCCATCAGTAATATTCCAGTTGAAACTGTTAATTCCTTTAAATATCTGGGGGTCACACTCTGCAACGATCTTTCATGGGGTTTGCATATCACGAAAGTCATATCATCGGCAAACAAAACATTGGGATTCTTGCGACGTCATCTACGTAACGCACCTAGAAATGTAAAATTATTAGCTTACAAAAGCCTTGTTAGAACTAAACTTGAATATGCTTCCCAATCTGGAGCCCGCATCAGGCCTATCTTGAAGACGCCCTTGAGTGTATTCAAAACCGTGCCGCTAGGTTTATCAATAATTCTTACTCCAGTGACGTCAGCGTATCTTCACTTAAGGCAGAACTTCAACTGCCCCTCCTTTCCCTCCGCCGCCGTATCGCCAGTCTTTCGTTATTTCATAAGTTTTTTCACAGCTCGATGCGCATGCCACCTTATTTTGTTCCCCCAGCGTACATCTCTCAACGAACTAATCATCCACTTCAAGTCGGACGCCCACGTGCACGCACCGTTACTTTTTCAACATCATTTTTTCCTCGCACGGCAGTTGCCTGGAATGGCCTTTCAGGCGACATTCCTGCCATTACTTGTACTTCTACGTTCACAACCAGTATCACTAATCATCTTTCACTTTAGGACAAACGATTGTTTTCTGCTCAATTTTTATGTACCCACCCCTTATGTAATGCCCCGCAAGGGGTCTTTAAGGAAATAAAATTAAAATGAAAAAAATGAAATGAAATAAGGCTATATGTGAGCTGGTAGACAGTCACTACAATGTCATAACTGCAGAGAACATGCCATCCTTGCATACGGCATGTAAGGCAACTCGTTGAACATCCTTTCGTGCATTAAATCCACATATTTAGCTTCATCTGGGACAGCAGGGATGAGTATGTCCTTTGCCAAAACCCCATCGATGCCTAAATCGACCTTTTTGCCGCAGGCACAGTGCCATTCCCTAAACCATACACGGGTGTTGTCTCGGCGATGATTTGTAAGACACGTCGCGCTGCTGCGAGATTACGCAAGAAACAGCCAGGAGTACCTGTGTCAATGAGCCCAACTGCCGTGAACCTCCCATTCATCTTCCTTCAGCATAGCGCTTACGGACTTTATTGCACATGCTCACTCTGTTACTGTTAGCATCATTGCGCTGCGACACCGCGTTGCAGTGACGCTATGTACGGTCTGTTCTGTTGTAGCGAATACACTTCATCGGCCATTTCGGGTGCGGACAGTGTCTCGCTGTATGGCCGCATGCAACGCATTCACATTCTGAGCACATGCTTCGTCGCTCGCCGCCCTACTGTGACGCGTTGTACCGTTGTGTTCTTGCCTTTCACGTTAAATATTTTCAAATTGTTGAACGGAACTAAAAGGTGTCGTCGTCATCGTCGTCGTGACTCTTCCCGTGCAACATCGTGCTGAGTTGCCAAACGTGTATAGTATGTGATTATCTGCTCATGATTGAGACAGAAATCCAAGTTCACCTCTGTGCAGAGAGAGAATAAACTTTATTGAAGAATTAAAATTACGTGACTACTCCCGGGTGGAGCCCTCTTGTAGAGCCCCACTGGCCACAGCGGCTCGCTGGGCCTGGTCTAGGGTCACCAGTTGGCTCCCCAGTGCCAACCTCTGTGCACAAGCCCAGCTTGGCGTGGAAATAAACCACCGGACTTTCGTGGCTTTGTTTAACGCGTTCGTGCATTTTGCGCCAGGGTACCGCCGCACGCACCTGACTCACAAATGTCCATCGAAAGCGCTCTAGAAAATTCCTCCAAGTTTCGGTGTCGGATCTCCTTAAACGCAGTCAATCTCTCGCCGGTATGGTCAAACGTGACTTTGTGGTCTCGACGACGTATGACCATGAAAGGCTCAGGTAAGTTGTGCAGCGTGGGAGTTGTTCGGAGATTTCTGATTCAAATCCTTGCTGAGGGTGCGTACTCGCAGCAGTCAAAGCTTGGTATGTTGTTGCTGAGGTCGGGCATTACTTGGAACGCAGCGAGTAGTAGTAGTAGTACTAAACATTTATTTAGAAAAAAAAGAGAGGTTGCTAGGGAGACCAACCTCTAGTGGGTCAGCCTCCCTGCAGTACTAGGTGGAGTCCCTTGTCAGGGACCCCATTGGTCGTGGCCACAGTCCTGGCACGCTGGACCACGGCTCGATGGGCCGCAAGGTCCAGGCAACCGAGCAGGGCCGCCTTCCAGTCCTCTCTTGTTGGATTTGGGTTTGGGGGTAAAGAAGGATTGAGCTGGCATGCCCATACCATGTGGTAGCAGCGAATCGACCAGGCGTTCCTGCGGACACTGGCTGTTGCGTCGTCGGCGGAGCCATGTGCTCGAGGAACGCCGTCAGGACGCGGTCCTTTTCCATAAGTGCATTCAACAGTACGCGCATGGAATATTAATTTACGAAACTCTATGGCGCTCGGTAACACCGTCGCCTCAGTCGGCACCCACGGGAGAATATGTCTCACGTAGAGCCCCACCAGTTAGCACTACCCTCGTTTTCACTGTCGGCTGGGGCGTCTACACTCTGATTTTCCTTCCTGTTCATGATGCCTCTCTCTTCGTAAGGCCCAGTAATCCCACTTATGAGACGTTGTAAATCCTAGACTCACAATCACAGGGTGGCTCGTTTGAATAAATGCTTGTTTTAATAAGTTGAAAGGAAGAATAACGCCAACAGGAAAAGGTGAAAAACGGAAACCCTTCAGTTCGTCGCACGGGGGACGACACACAGCGTCCGTCGAACCGACGCACTGTATCGCGCGCACACTCGTGCAGTCACAGACGGCTCGCCCGGAATGTGTGGCGCTAGCTATCTGCTACAAAAATGGATAACACATGTGTGTTCAATTACGTCGGTAGCTTCCTAACTATATTGTCCGGCCCCATGCATGTATGACTCTGTTGCAAATAAACTCAATTGTATTACTTCAAGATTAACGTCTTGGATGCCTCATTAAACGCAAAAAACTGACCGTCGGCGGTGAGGAAGTCAACACACAGTGACGAAAAAAAAACAAAAAAAAACACTCATGCTGTGACGTCGCAGGTTGCCAAAACTTGTGAGGCCGCTGCCGTTAGATCACGTGGCGTAACACGATGACGTCATCACACGACGTAATCGCTTTAACGTGGGCAGTGCAAAACGATGTTAGGATGGGAAAGCTTTTGTGGGAAGGACGAAGCGGTCATAGCAATCGACTGAGAAAAAGATGGCCTTTGCCTTCGAGTAGGGGTGTGTGATAGTCGAAAATTGCGGATAGTGAATCGAATAGCGTTTTATTCGATTATACACTCGAATTGTATAGTGTATATTATAAATAACTAATATTCTTCCAATAGTAGCTTTAATTATACGTTTTATTAATAATAACTAATAATTTTTAATAGAGAGGTGCAACTCCAGCATTCAATTACCAAGATGTACAGATAGTCAAGGTTTAACTGGGTTAACAGCGCTACAATGACTATAGCCCGACCGTGTTTTCGCTTAGAAATCCAGTATTACCGAAGCGACAGAGTAATCAATCCGCTGTCTTCCCCCTATGAGGGGCGTCAGAACGCAGTTCCTCGGGACCACAATAAAGTTATTTGTCTGTCTGTCTTGGAAAAAGAACAAAACTTCATTTGTGCAAAAGACTGCGTTACCGCTAAATCTGGGCAACGCTGCATGGTCAACTTCATATTCCGAGGCGCCGCGTGCTCTCACCATCATTTCAGCCCTCCCGACTAACCTAAGTTGATCCCCGAGGGCAGAGCTGGAAAGCACTGCCTCCCACCGCAATCTTCTGTTATCGCCTGTTTGCTCTTTGGTGGGACCCGTGCGTTCCTATGTGATGTGTTAGAGCGTTTGTGTGTTCTCGCACCACGGGCATACGTCTTTGTGTGTTGTGGGGAGTACACGCATGTAATCTGTGGATGTTTATTTATATGTGTTCGTTCAGAGCCAACTGACCCCCCCCCCCCCCACCCGAATACACGGCCGAAAGGTTCTTGTGCGATTCTGGCTAGGGTCTCCGCAATTGTCTGTAATACTGCATAATCGCTTTGTAACTGGTATCGATCGGTGTCGGGTCGGTGCGGCCATCGGCAGCTCGGTAATTAGTGAAACCTTGAGCCGCGTCATCTGCATACAGGTTCTCAGTAACACTATCGTGTTCCGGGGCCCAGGTTGTTGTTTTGGTATGGCTGATGGTTCCTCCACTTTGAGTATTTTTTGGACTTTTGCCACTTTCTTCCTTCTAATAATTTCTACATGGCCTGAGGATCTGTCATAGTTGTCAGCGCAGCGTTGTTTGCACGCCTTCCCTTATAGCTAAGACAATGACAATCTCAACTCCTTCTATGGTGGTTGTTCGAGAAACCGAAGCACAGGCCGTCATACCACCTCCTTTGTTTACGACAACCGCCACCATATATTTTTTTACATGCGGAGCATTTCTTGGTGAACTTCGGCGACTTGGAGCATATCTATCTATCTATCTATCTATCTATCTATCTATCTATCTATCTATCTATCTATCTATCTATCTATCTATCTATCTATCTATCTATCTATCTATCTATCTATCTATCTATCTATCTATCTATCTATCTATCTATCTATCTATCTATCTATCTATCTATCTATCTATCTATCTATCTATCTATCTATCTATCTATCTATCTATCTATCTATCTATCTATCTATCTATCTATCTATCTATCTATCTATCTATCTATCTATCTATCTATCTATCTATCTATCTATCTATCTGTCTGTCTGTCTGTCTGTCTGTCTGTCTGTCTGTCTGTCTGTCTGTCTGTCTGTCTGTCTGTCTGTCTGTCTATCTATCTATCTATCTATCTATCTATCTATCTATCTATCTATCTATCTATCTATCTATCTATCTATCTATCTATCTATCTATCTATCTATCTATCTATCTATCTATCTATCTATCTATCTATCTATCTAGCCGCTTACGACATTTAGATTTCCTGGTCGTTTCAAATATGGCATCAATACCAAACTTGGTATGTCATGACATGACTGCATGACGAGCATAAGTGACTAGTCATAACATGAAAATCAAGACATGTATGTAATGAAAATCATGATTTACATTGCATGGTCTCTCTGCTCTTGCGGTGGATTCGTTCACATGACACGTTGCAAAACTGGTATGGTATGACATGACTACATGGTGAACACAATCAACAGACCTTAACATGAAAATCATGACATGCGTGTCATGGAGTAACATGACTACATGCCACATTTATGATGCGCTCGTGGCCCTTGTGTTCTGCGCCCGTGGCCCTTGTGGCCTGGTGTTTCATCCCCTGGCTACTCCAATGCATGGATGCACGTTGCCCCCACTGTACGTACGCCGTCCTGGTTGCTTTAGATATTGTCAAGAACTATGACAGCGTATAGAGCACGCCATCTTAGTAAACTCTTTAGCGTTAACGTTCGCAGAATGGAGCCTCCTCTTAGAAAATACAAACGCAAACAAGCAAAAAGAGTTGCTCAGGTATCAGTTCTCTCACTTATCTTCTTTAATGTATTACTAAGCTCCGTTCCTTCTCACAAAGACGTGTACGTATACGAGGATGACATTGCATTATGTGCATCTCCCATTGGTATACATTCACTGTGTAAGCTTCTACAGCTATATGTGATTGGGATCGAAATAATGGTAAACAGTCTGTGTTTATTCCTCAATATTAACGAAAATGCTCTTCATTGCTTTCCATTGGCTTTTTCTGTGAAAAGCATGGCGCTCTTACGTGTCGCTGTTATGCTAGCCAACATAACGCTGTTACGGACGCATACCAATACCTCCTGAGGGAAGTGTTGGCAGTGACATTCATTTCCGATGAGAGCATGCATCCATAAAGCTGGTGCAGACGCCTATCTAAAAGCACAGTTTCTCACAAAATTTTATCGGGAACTATATGTCTAAAACTGTCTAACTTACACTAAACCTGTGTTATTAACACCAATTATCCAGAAAAGAAGAGGGCGGAACAAGCTATCAAAAGCGCGGCAACGTATCTAACGAGAAAGACGAAGTAAATGACTCTAGGAAGAAGCATTCACGTTCATACAGTAATTTATGTATTTATTTTGGAGAACATGCATGGTGAGTTTTTCTCCACAGTGGGATAGTGTCAAGAATAAGCATGGGAATCATCATCAGCCTGGTCGCGCGTCTGACAACGTGTCTCGCGGAAGAACCGTCATGGCCGATATCTTTGCGGGACCCGGCTTAAGTTCCTCCAACGAGCAAGTCCGCGCAGTATTGCCCTTGCGCGAAGGACACGAGCAGCAGACGTTCGGCCACGTCCGCTCCCCACAGCCGTTCCCAGATGTATGCGAGGAGGCGGCGGAGGAGCAGCGATACCTGCAAGGTCAGGACGAAGGGCACAGTGATGGACGAGTCAACGGTGACGTCAACGTTGACGGAGATGCGAGTCGTGGCGTTGCGTATGTCTACAACAATAACACCGGGCCAGTCGGCACTTGCCACGCTGCAGCCTACTTTATGCCCACTCCATACGGATGCCTCGCCCCAAGATATTCCGTGCCAAATCCTGGTTGGATGGATCCCTTTCGAGCGCGAGGTGTTGCCATACGTGGCACGTCATTCCGCGGTGGCTTTCGTCCGTTTTTTGGTGGTCCCGGACAGCGTCCGCCAATTTCGGTGTGTGGACCGCCGATGGCGCCGTGGGAAGTTCAGATTCAGCCTGGAACACAGTGGAGGACACCATATAGACCCCGGTTTAGAGCTCCTACTCAGAGACCCTTCATACCAGGTGCGGCAGGTCGTGGTGCTCTGAATGGCTTCGGTAATCGACCTTCCTTACCTTCTCGTTCCTGCGGCCATTGGGGCGGCTGGGTACAAAACCAGTTGACCGACGTCAGAAGCGGCGCGCCATGTGTTCCTCGCCAGATAATGCGAAGCGGAGACGACTTTTCGACGGCAAACGTGCGAGACAAGTCTGAACGTAATCAGCAATCGCTTCAGCGTTGCGATGACTTCGCCATGGCAAGCAGTGGCCATGAGTTTACGTTTTCGCGGAAAGAATTTGCCATGACTGGAAACGACAGCGGACATTACAAGCCGCGCAAGAGGACTTATGGTGACGTATTGAAGCCTGGAGACGATAATGACTTCAGTGAACGTAGTAAGGACGGATCGAAACGTCATCACCAACCGTCTCTGTTTCGCGATGACTTCTCCACAGCTGGCCAGATACGTGGCGGTAACAAATCGCCGTTTGTGAGGAAAGAATTTATCACTGCGGGAACCGACAGCGGACATTACAGGTCGCGCAAGAGGCCTGGAGGAGATGGCCATTGCGGTGAACGTGGCAGAGACGGATCGAAACGACATCACCGACCGTCTCTGCCTCGCGATGACTTCTCCACAGCTGGCCGGGTACGCGGCGATAACGAGTCGCCGTTTGCGAGGAAAGAAGGCATGACTGCGGGAACCGACAGTGGGCATTACAGGCCGCGCAAGAGAACTTATGGTGACACGTTCAGGCCTGAAGAAGATGACGACTGCAGTGAACGTGGCAGAGACGGATGGGAACGTCATCACCGACCGTCTCGGCCTTGCAATGTCTTCTCCACATCTGGCCGGGTACACGGTGGTACCGACTCGCCATTTGCGAGGAAAGAATTAAAGACTGCGGGAACCGACAGCGGGCATTACAAGCCACACAAGAGGATGCATGGTGACTCGCGTAGACCTGTCGACGACTACTGCGGTCAACGCGACATCAAGCGAGACCGTAGAAATAGCGCGAAAGACGAAGGCGGCAGTCGTCTACGATGCGAGCTGAGAGACAGACGGAACAGTGTTGTCACCGCTGTCGCTTCGAACGAAGTAAAAGGAACGGTGAAGGCGCAACGCGACTGCAGAGACGAGACGCACTGCGCGTCCCGAGACCTGACCGAGACGTGCGCCCGAACGGAACGCGGTGCCAATCGCGAGATCAAGGTTGGAAAATCCTCGAATGTGAGCAACCCAGCTACTGTGTATTCTCGAATTCAGGCTACGCAAGCTTCACGAATGAAAGTTACCAATACCGTGTCCATGGTGGAAGTCAGTGACAGGCCTAAAGTGACCGTTGCGTCAGACGCTGTCCCCCGCGTTTGTCGCGAGCGAATCTCGCCGGACCAACGCCACAGGGACGAAAGTGAATATGTATTGAAGGAAGCAAATGACGTGGCTGAACTTACCGCATCCTTGCAGACTTGCAGCGGAGAAGGGCCCTCTTGGTCCACTAGTAACGCTCGATTAGTCCACGATGACATGAATAGGCATACTTGGGGTGCAGTCGAAAACTCGGGGATAATCTGTCGTGACTACCAATGCAGCGTACCGCGACGCAACCAGAACGGTGATGCCACTTTCTGGGCGGTGGCGAAAACGTCTGAAACGTCGACAGAGTCTATTCTGAACAATGGAGCCGCAGGCAAACTCGACAAGGCAACAGACCAAGCGGAATACAGCGAAGCGGCAATGGCGGTTGAAAACATGCTGAAAAAAATGCGTCGCCTTGCACTGAGGTTTACTGACAAGCACGCAAGAACGGAGTGTATTGACAGCCACGTCCCAGACGCAGGAACTTGTGATCTGGATCTTTGTACACGTTGTAATAGTCTTGGTGCAGATTACCAAGCTCAACATTCGTCTCGCGTCGTCGGTAGTGATATCTCAGATGAAGCTCAAACCCGCGTGAATACGGAAGCTACGACCTTTTCCTCCACGGATAATGTTGATGCAGACAAATTTGTGAACCCTAATCTTGGCTCAAAGATTGGACTCGGTGACACCGGGTGTCCTCCCGCAGACGCAAGGCGGACGCGTCCGGTTAACGGAGTCTCGTCTACTGGCCCTACGGGTCACTATGAAAACGGGGAGAGAGGCACCTTCGACAATTGTCCAGATGCAGTAGCCGGACCCTCCAGTCTCTCCCACAGAAGCGTCGTCTCTCCTGATCCTCTGGCCGCGTTCGTTTGTCCGGTGAAAGACGTCACAGCCGCAGTCTGTCAGTGGCTGGACTCCTCGTTTCCCGACGTCGTCGGGACCGGCTGGAGTGGTGGCGAGTGGAGCCGACGGAATCGGGATACCGGCGCTGCCGTCTCAAGCACGTTTGCACAGCCATGTTATTCGGCCGTTACCTTGTCCAGTGACTTGGACTGCGACCGTGAGACAGAGTCTTTCCCGTCGAGTGTTTCAAACGATGTCAACGGGGTGATCTCATTGTCAGAGAGCTTTCCGGCTCGAGAGACGCCGTCCCTGGCACGTTGCGGGGTCTCGACCGCACTGCCCAGTTCGTTGGATGCGCCAACAACTTCGAGGACCTCCGTGGAAGACCTGCAGCTCGTTCAACCCTTGTCTCTGGGACTGTATGTGGAGACCGAAGCTCGCTTCACAAGTGCTGCTTCGTTGACGGAAGAAGTCCTGTTTCGATTGAATGCTTCAACCGCTTTGTACGTGGCGGGTCTTTGTCGAGACGACGAAGCCAAGCGGCGTGTGCTTTGCCTTTGCGCCCAAGCCAGGCGAACTGGTATCACCGAGGACCTTGCTGCTGGTATGCGCAATATTGCGTGCGCTGCAGTCGAGGGAAAGCGGGTCCTGTGGAAGGATATGACCTGCGTCCTTCGTCGACTGGCCAGGGTGTGCTGGGTAGCTCCAGAGGCTGGAATCGGAGCTGGAGTGAAGATCCAAGAGATTCGTCTGCCGGAAAGTCACCGGAACGTGTAGACGGTGTAGAGCGTCGATGGCACCGCAATATGGCGCTGTAGTGATAATGTCATGGTCGTTATTATTTTTGTATTACGATATACTTTGCTAGATGAGGCACCCGGAAGTTCACCGGCATTACTGGTCTTTATTGTTCTCCGTTTCGATCGATGACGATGAAACTATATAAGGCAACGGGATTTCTCATAACAGCCTTGAGGATATAGGTAGATCAAGAGGAGGATTCTAGATGTGTTTATCCAAGAATACTCTTTTCGCATTTCCGTTCCGAAACTCTCTTTCACTGCTGAGATTCCTCCAGGATTTTCGTGGAGGAATTTTCGAAGGATCTGGTCAGTGTTTTCTCAAATAAAAGCTCTTTGATTAGTGTCGGTGTACGCCTCAATTCCGAGTGAAGTCTGGATATTCGCTCACAGCCCCTTTCCTTTTTTGCGCAGCCGCTTTAGCATTAATTTCATAAGAACAGTACAACGGTTAATCCAAGGTCCGCGCTGTTTAGACTTTTTCTAGAATCGTGAAAACATCCTTGAAAGCATTACGCCCATGGACCTTATAACATGTAAACATAAACTATATTGTCAAATAGAAAGAAACTAATAGTTCTCTGCTTTATGAATCTGTATACAGTTTTGCCGCATATTCAATTAAAATGAACGTCTGCTTTAGATTGTGATAGGCCGAGTTTGATGCACGGGTATCGACTTCACAATATGGCGTATTTAACGAGAAAAGAAACGACGAGAAAGGTAGTCTCTGTTCAGATAAGAAAACGTTAATAATTGGCTAGCTTTGGCACACTGCGGTAAAATGAGGCGTTGTGGCGTCACGACTATTGAATACAGAAGAAGAAAAAAAGTTCTCATGATTTGAGACTGTGGCGTTATCGTTCCGTCATTTATGCAAAACTTGTTTGCCGTTTCTTTTTTAGAAAACAATTAAGTGCCAATAGAACTTTTCTGGTGTCGTGAGCAGAATGTTGGTCGTTCTCAAGCCGAAACGATAGACATTGTTTTTTTTCAAAATTCAGTCATTTACCGGCACGCACAATAATGAAGGTTAGTTTTTTGTTGGAAGTACAAGAAAAACGCCAGGTTGTTTTTCGTCAACCTTTTTGCTTTTCGTTGTGGCTGAATAATTTTCTTGATAATCTTGAGAAGTCGGTGACTTTTTTTTTTTACAGAAAAAGCAGTTATCAGATCACTACAAGGGTGCCGTATTTGTCCGCCGCCACGGGTTTCCGTATTAGGTATCGCTCGAAGTATAAAAAAACAAAAAAAATCATATCCAGGATGTACTGCTGTTAGAACCTGGGTCCTCTCTGACAGCCCCAGTATTCTACCACAGAGCCATGCCGTTGTTTTAGACTCCGCAGCGAAAACACCCTATAGGCGCTGTATCGGGAAGAACCACGTTAACATGTAAAATATAGCGTAGTAGAAGAGGTGTCACACAACGATCAGGTTTCACACAGCGCTAAACCCAGCTGGCGTCGCATAATACAAACTGCGTGACTAGGGGGTCGTTTAATTCTCTAGAAAACGTGACGATTTCGAGCACTTCGTACTTATGGTATAGAGCAGTGAGCCGTCCCGAAGCTTGAACGAGCGTCAAGGGCTTATAGCCAGCTTGGGTGCTTCCAACCAAATACAAATGGTTCAGTCATAATTCATTGTCATCAGCCGTGACACCAATTTATGTGCTGGGTATTTTGAAACTGTACTGGTAATAGTTGTCCCAAAGGAGTTTTCAATGGGTTCAATAAATAATGATCTTCCAGCTTTCTCTGTACATAACTGTGCTGTGCTTTCTGCGCAGGTCTGGTGTTTTCTTTTTTTTCTCTCCTTTCGTAATGCGACAAATATTTTGCCGATTTGTGGAGCCTTGAAGTGCGCATCGATTTCTCATAGTGCCTGCTGGATCTATACTCATTTTTTTTGCCACTCCTATTGCTTTCGTTCTGTGATCTGACAGCGCAGACACAGGTTGCGAACATCCGCACGTTGAAACAACCTCCTGTTTCCTTTACTTGCCTAAAAACACGTGTGTAATAAACGCTTCGGCCAGACCGCACGCCACGTACTGACAATCCAGGTAAGAAAACTTTCAGTACATAGCCTGCGATGTTAATCGAGACCTGGGAGACTGTTTTTTTATATATATAGCGTTGTACGCTTCGATTCATGCGTCTTATAAAGGCTGGTGCACACCGGCAACTAGCAGTGGTCGCGCGACCTTTTGCGACTGGTCGCAAACAGTCGCGGTCGCAAAGCGACTGCTTTGGCTATAGTCACTTCCTGACCGATTTTTCAGTCGCGTGACTGCAGTTGCAAAGCTGCTAAAACCAATCAGCGATTTGTTTTTTTTTTCATTTTTTTTTCATTGCGCTGACCTTCTGCCGCTAGATACAAACGAGTACGTTCCTCTGGGTCTGTGGCACCATGGCCGCCATGGAATACTTTGCTTGGAGAGGGCAGGGTGCAGCAGTTCGAGCAATGTGTCGAATTTACGTGGCGGCATTCCCAAGAAGCTAAACACCGTCAAAGTAAAGAGAAAAGAAATCTTTCCCCCCGTATTCATTCTCGTTTTTTCTCTTGAACTTGGCTTGTCACCGCTTTCAATGCAGCGCGTTTGGAACGCGTTCGTGCTTCATGCCTTCGCAACGCCTTAAGACACCGCGTTCGAGACGCATTTGTGCTGCATTTGAGGCTGTGGCAAGTCAAGATAAATTCAAGAGCGTATGGATAAGCAATGGGGCCGAGTACCTAAGGGCACACGAAATATACGTGACGACTAAACGTAACAGGAATGCAGCGGCAATGAAGAACAGGGCACTGTCGCATTACAATAGGTACGATGTTGCGAGAGGAATATGGAAAGGGGTCATTGTTCCTGGGCTGACGTTCGGCAATGCGGTCTTGTGCACGAGATCAGAAGTTCAAGCAAGATTAGAAATTAAGCAACGTGGAATAGGTAGGCTTACTTTAGGAGCTCACGGGAATACACCAAATCAGGGAGTGGACGGTGATATGGGATGGACATCATTTGAAGGCAGGAAAGCTAGCAGCAAGAAAAAATTTGAGAAGCGATTGAGAGAAATGGGGGAGGAGCGTTGAGCTAGGAAGGTTTTCAGCTACATGTACATGAAGAATGTCGATACAAAATGGAGGAAGCGAACCAGGAAATTGACTGGTGAATACTTAGAAAAAAGCAGGTGGCCAAACCTAAAAGAACTATCGGTTGAGAAGAAAGTGAAGGAAACGGAGACTGACATGTGGAGAATGGGCATGATTAAGAAGTCCGCACTAGAGATCTATCCAACTTTTAAGCAGGAAATTGCCAAGAAAAGGATCTATGATAATACTTGGGGTAGTTCTCTACTGTTTGAGGACAGGACGGGAGTATTGCGAACCAACGCATATCGGGCCAAATACAGTATGCAGTGCGTGTGGAGAGGAAGAAAAAACTGCCGAACACTTAATTATGTTCTGTAAAGGGCTTCACCCCATAGTTCAGGATGATAGCGCAGAGTTTTTCAAAGCACTGGGGTTTAAGGACAGGGAGGGCAAAATAGACTTTAAGCGGGTAGACTTAACTAAAAGGAGGTTATCTGATTGGTGGCTAAAGTCAAGGCACGAGTGAAAATTAAACCCTTCACTGCAAAGTACGAATCCTCAACCTCACTAGTTAAAGAAAAAAAAGATAAATCTAATCGTTAGTTCACTAAGTATTACGGCTAGGTGGCGTTAGCTGCTGCCCGATCTAAAAGGTACAGCCACATTCATCCATCCATTTAAGGTCCCTAGATGAAACAAGCTTCCAAGGTAGCGACACCTTTCCATTTATTCCTCGCATAAGTTTCTGGAGTGCCCCCTAGAAGGTTCGAAACTTTTTCATAAAAAAGCGAATGTTTTGGTTCAGTTGCTACGGTGAATAGATGTAACTGAAACGAAATGAGTAGTAGAATGTAACTGAAACGAAATGAGTAGTAGAATAAGCGGTTAGCTTTATGAACATAAACTGTACAACACAAGAGTAAGCGGGATGTGCGTTACTCAACTGGCAACGTTGTGCAGTTCTATATTTTACACCATAGAGTTTCCTAAAATTAACTACAGGGGACTATGTCGCTGCGATCGTTCAGCGACCATGGGAATGGTGGGTAGGGTAGTACACACATTTGCCTAGTCTTCGTACTTGCGGGCGGCGAATTATACTTGCGGCTTCGTTTATTGCTGTGTTTCGGTTTTGTTTTGAAAAAAAAAATTAATACTTTAGAACTTCGTGACCCGATTTAAAAGGGCAAGTTTAAAAAAGGGGGGTGAAGCACAACCGCTACCAATCTGCTGATTTTTGTTTCGTGAGAAAACAGCTCTAAGCCACACAAACACACGCGGAGCCAAAAGCAGGCCAGAAGTACGAAGATTAGACAAATGTGTGCATTACCCATCCCACGCTTGCTGAAGCGCCGTGCGTTGTCGCTACCATAGACACTAGCGCCAGAGTTCCCTGTAGTGTATATTAGGAAACTCAATGTTTTACACCTCTAGCCATGGCGTCTGGCGTCGTACATCGTAGTTCGTCCAGTTATAACTAGTCCACTTCTCTGAAAGTGTTTTGCTCGTGCTGTGACACAACGAACGCGCTTCTTGCTGGATCCTGTCAGTGACCACGACGTGGCGTCGTGACGAGCGATTACAGCCGGCTTGTGCGCACGCAAAGAAAAACCACGGCCATACTGGTACGAACGCTTGACTAGCAGCACTGCGATGATGGTTCTTTTTTTAACGTGCCCGTTTTAACAATCGTGATGCCAGGTAATTCGGGTGCGGTGCGCGGACCTCCCTAAAAAGTGATAGTTCTACTGGTGAGGTGTCCCGAAGCAGCATGTTTCGGCTCCTTTATGCCCTGTTCTGGTCAACTGGTCAAGCGTGAAACGTTCCTGAAGGTGCGTTAATTACACGCTGAATCTGGTCTGTATACGTGCATACGCACAAGTATTTGTAACAAATGACATGCACTAGAGGCGCATTGACGCGCTTCTGGCGTTCGAATAAAAACCGACAAATAAACTAGCTTCGCAGATTCGTGTCGATGTACGTCGTCGGAGTTGCACGAAAGTGTTCGCGCGAAATGTTTCACAGCTGCACTTCACGGCGTGCATTTCGGATAGCACAAGGTAAGTTGAATAGAGCAAAACCATTTTCTGTTGCTTTACGGCAACCAAGCATTGTTGAAAAACTCGTATATCGCATTGAACGAGCACCGCAAAACAATGTTGGCCGACTTGGCGTTAACTGAAGTGCTCCTTCTCTTCAGTTTATGTCCTGGCTACGATTTCGTTTTTGGTCACGGCGAGAATCGAGCTGCAGCCATATGCGCATGCGTACTCGTTTTGAACCTTTTGCATAATAATAAATAACACCCCCAACCACTTGCAAGATCACGTGAACGGACAGACGTGGATTCCAGAGTAACAGAGAGTGAGAGAGTGAGGAGGACGGCTCGAGAACAATGAGTGACGCTACCTTGAAAACTTGTTTCATTTAGAGACCTTACAGACGTTCGCCTTCGCCGACTTCTGCCATCGCCCTGAGAGGGGCACAGCCAGCGAACGGTCAAGAGTGAGGAGAGAGAGAAATATACTTTATTGGGCAATCCTGTTGGGGAGGGTGGGAGCACTGCGCAGTGTTCCGCACCCTCCTGTCTATCTAGACCTAAAGGACGGCAGGGCCAGCGCAAGCTACTAGGAGTTTGCTCCGTTCGCTTTTGCAGAGCCAGGGCCGCGTCATGCCGCTGGATGGCTCGAGAGTGAGGAGTGAGCGCACGGGAGAGTGGGGCGCCCGCGTTCTTGGCTCGGCGTTGGTGTTTCACAGCGGCGTCTCGAGCACACATTACCGGATGTTCTATTCGGATGCCAGCGAACGGTCCAAAGTGAGGCGCGAGGGTGGCGCATGCAGAGAAGAGAGAGAGCGAACGTTGAGAGAAGGAATGGATAACTAACGCCGCGGCCGCATGCCTGACCAACGCCTCGGCATGACGATAGTTATAGCGCGAGAACAAAACGACGACACAGAGACAAGAAGGACACGAAATAAACGAGCGTTATGCCATACCAACTAGCCCAAGCTGCCACACTTCCAACGCCTCAAATTCGCTTCCTCCGTGCTCGGAGGATTTCAAGCTGGACGGACGTATCCTCGCGATCTCCGACGCCAGCGTAGCTCCCGCCGACTGGTTCGCCCTCCGTGGTTTCCTGACGCCGTGCACCTCTCGCATTGTGGTGCCCGCCCTTGAACTGCTTCGACCGGATCCACACTTTCCTATCTCCTTCTATTTTCCGTCGCTTGCCTCTCTACTTATTCATCTATTTCCTTCTATTCTTTTTATCCCTCCTTCCCCCACACCTATAAGGCACTGCGCCGTGGCGCCCCTGAGGCAGACAGAAATTGGGGTCATTTTTCCTCTTCCCTACAACCACCACCAGTGGTAGTGATTAGAAAGAAGAGGAAAAAGGCACCTAATTTCTGTCTGCCTTCAGGCGACACGGCGCAGTGCCTTATAGGGGTGGGGGGAAGGAGGGATAAAAAGAATAGAAGGAAAGTAGAAGCAGAAGAAGACAGCCAACGAGAGGAAAAAGAAGGAGATAGGAAAGTGGGGATCCGGTCGAAGCAGTCCAAGGACGGGGTGCCACAACGCGAGAGCTACACGGCATCAGGAGACCGCGGAGGGCGAACCAGTCGGCGGGAGCTACGCTGAAGTCGGAGATCGCGAGGGCACAACCGTCCAGCTTGAAATCCTGCGAGCGAATCCAACCACCACCACCACCACCACCACCACCACCACCACCACCACCACCACCACCACCACCACCAACGCCTCCTCTAGAAAGATGCGTGAGGAATGGCTCGCGCTCCAAGCGGAGTTGGCCTGCCTTCAGTTTTCAACAAGCGCCGCGTGGTGGCGCTCGCGACCTCTTCTGTTCGGGCTGTCACGGTGGATGGACGTGTGTTTCGAGCGCTCTGGATCGACTGCGCAGATAAGTGTTTTTGCATGTTTTGAGCTTCTTTATAATTATAAGGCAGCGGTTGAAATCTTGTTAGCACTTATTTTACGCTACGGCTTTTTCGGGGGCCAGTCACCAGGTATATTAGTTAGTGCGGGTGTGTGTGTTTGAAATTTTTTGTTGTTTTTTTTTCTTTTGCCACCCCGTGGGAGAGGTTCGCGTACATTTAACACGCAAATTTTTGTAGTAGAGCTTAGACTTTCTTTTTTTTCGTAGTGCACGGCTCGAGTTCAGTAATTATCGAGCATAGGGACAATTGGTGTCAGAAAGACATGATTAAAAAGACTGTAAAGTGTTCAGGATGTGGAGTGGGCTTGAAACTGGACCCAAGCGTAGAAGCGGATGGAGAAGAGGCTGACGCGAAGTGTAGGTAATGTGAGGTCGAGGAAAAAATGGAGAAAATGATGCTTGCCCAAAGTGAACTGCTGGTGAGAATCAATGAGCTCGAGACTGCGTTGGCGACAGAGCAAGAGAAAACGAGGGCAATGGGAGAAAGACTGAAGTCCCCCGAGGAAGCACTAGGGAAGCTGAACAAAGAAGCGGCCTACGGAGAGAACAGGAGAGAACCGGCAACCAAAACGGTGGAGAAGGAAGAGCAAGCAAGTTTGGAAAAAACAGGTTTAGCCGTTTAAACTGTCGCAAGGCCCAGCTTCAGCGAGGTAGTGGTGGGGCTGGGAGGGGACAAAGCAGCCGGCGTCACAGGTGCAAGTAGCCCCCAGGTGCAGGACGCTCCAGCTGAAAAGTCACAGCATGTGATAATCGCCGGGGACTCGAATTTAAATCGATGCATAGAAGCCATCAAAGAGAGGGTAAGAGGTGACAAGAGGGTTGCAGTAGGGCGTTCCCAGGACGCAAGCTGGAAGCAGTCATGAGGCAAGCGAGCGCAAAACTCAAAACTACAGCTGATAGACGAAACCTCGTGATAATTTCAGATGGTTTAAGTGATGTCTTAAATGAAGATACAGCAGGACTAGCAGCCACACTGGCAAAAGGCGTCGATGACATGTGCGCCACTTCTCCTAAGGTACAGGTAGGGATATGCACGATGCCGGAGGTACCGGTGCGTGATAGCAACCTGCAAAGAGCGGTTGTCAACGCGAACCAAGAGATATGGCGGATGAGTCGAGAGAAAGGCTTTGAGGTGGTGGAAATAAACAGAGAGGTGCATAGGTGGGGTGGTTTTCAACGAGACAGAATTCACTTCGATGGACGGCTAGGTCATGAGGTGGGTTGGCGACTTGCAGGACGCGCAGTAGCTTTTTTGGAGGGCAAGCGAGCCCTTCGGGGTGCAGGATAGCTAGTAACGAGGAAAACAACCAGGGAGACTCTTCGAGAGGTGTTATGGACAGATACGATTCCAAAGTGGCACCAATGTCTAAGATAGGTAGAGTCCGGGGCATAAAAAGACATAGCCACGAGCGCCGAGCCCATTCAGACATAGGGTATATTAACATGCAGGGTGGTAGGAAAAGGCTCAAGTGGAAAGAGATAGAAGAACAGCTAAGGGAAGAGAGGCTGATGGTATACGGTTTTGTAGAAACACATCTCAGGGACATGGAACAACCTCCGAACAATCCGGACTACGCGTGGGAATATTGTAATAGAACAGAAGGCAGCAGAAAGGGGGGTTGGTATTGGGGCATTCATTCATAAAGTACAGACTGGCAAAGGGTCAAGCAGGAGTGCAAGGAACATTTATGGCTAAAAGGGAAAGTGGCGGGTCAAATGACACTCCTTGGCTTCGTGTAGTTAAGGACGGGAGCAAAGGCCAGAGAGGAAAACCAGGCAATGGTAGAGTGTATATCAAATGACATTCAGGAGTTAGGAAGAGAGTGCGAGATAATCATACTAAGAGACATGAATGCGCACATAGAAGATATAGATGGATATACCGACCCGACAGGCAAAATGATCATGGATATGTGTGAAAGGCTGGATTTGATCATTTGCAACAGTACCGAGAAGTGTGAAGGGCAAATGACATGGGAGGTAGGAAGGCTGCAGTCGATGATAGATTATGCACTGATGTCACATAGGATGTATGATAAGCTCAGGGGAATGCACATAGATGAAGGTGGCTCCAGAAGTCTGGGTAGTGATCACAAACGTATCAAGCTAAGTTTTGGAAGAGCAGTGAAAGTGGGAAGGAGACAAGATGAGCAACTACAGGAAAATTTTTATTCAGAAAGGCAAATTGAAATAGCCACTGAACAAATTGAGAAAGTAATCACGGAGGATAATAACACAGTGTGGACATACACGAATCTAATTAGACTCTTTGAGCTAGAGCTTGCTAAGACGCGTAACAAGTCACCACGGAAAAGAAGACGCAAACCCAAAAGTTGGTGGGATGAGGAAGTTAAGAGAGCCATAGCAAAACGTCAGGAAGCCTCTAGGGAACACAGACATGCAAAGCAGTGGGGTGAACCGACAGATGATTGTTTAAGAAAATGGGAAACCTTTCTGAGCTGTAGAAGGGCTGCATCCCTTCTGATCAATGAAAAGATCAGAAGAAAGGGAGCCCAGTGGCTGGCAGAAGTAAATAAAAAAGATAGAAAGGCAGCTGCAAAATTTTGGAACCATCTAAACTTTCTAAGAAATGAGACGAGCCTAGAGCAGAGTTTTATAACTACAGCCCAAGGTGCCAGGCAAGAAGGGGACGAAGCCATTGACTATATAGGAACAAGGGGGACAGAAAAATTTCAATAAATAAGTACTTTATGCACCACAATAGACAAGGACGAATCAAGTGGTGCAATGACTCCATTTTCACAACGAGAGTGGGAAAGGGCTGAGAAAAGGGTTCCTAGTAGTACATCAACAGGACCAGATGGCATTCCAATTAGGCTGATAAAGACATTAGGTCCGAAGTTATTTTGCAGGCTTTGAGAGAGGCAGTGAGCAAAACAATAATCGATGGTGAAGTTCCCGATGGATGGAAACTTAGCAGGATGAGCATGATCTATAAAGGAAAGGGGGACAAAGCTGACATAAACAACTACCGTCCTATAACAGTGACATCAGTGGTCTACAGGCTGGCGATGCAGATTATAAAGGAAAGACTGCAGGCATGGATAGAAGATGAGGGGGTGCTGGGGGAACTGCAGAATGGGTTTTTAGAAACACAGGAGGTTGGAAGACAATCTGTTCTCACTGACGCAGTGCATCGAAATAGCAGAAAAGGAACACAGGCCCCTGTGGCTAGCATTCTTGGATATCAAGGGAGCGTACGATAGCGTCGTTCTAGAGGAATTGTGGGGAATACTGGACACACTAGGCGTGGAACATGTAGTCACTAATATTTTAAAGGGTATCTATAAAGATAACAAGGTAGTTATAAAGTGGGAAAAACAGGTATCCAAGCCTGCAGAGGTAAAACGGGGGCTTAGGCAGGGGTGCGCCCTGTCACCCTTATTATTCATGATGTACCTACAAGGATTAGAGGCAAAATTAGAATGAAGTGGGCTGGGCTTCAAACTCTCTTTAGTCAAACAAGGAAAACTTATTGATCAGGCACTACCAGCATTTATGTACGCAGATGATACAGTGCTAATGGCTGACAACAAGGAAGATTTGCAGAGATCGATTGACATCTGCGGTAATGAGGGAGATAGGGTAGAGTTTAGATTCAGTAAGGAAAAATCAGCAGTCATGATTTTCAATGACAACGAAGGTAGTGAGCTTAGGATACAGGAGGTGACGCTAGAGATAACAGATAAATTCAAATATCTGGGCGTATGGATAAGCAATGGGACCGACTACCTGAGGGAACACGAAATATACGTGACAACTAAAGGTAACAGGAATGCAGCAGTGATGAAAAATAGGGCACTGTGGAATTGCATTAGGTATGATGTTGTGAGAGGAATATGGAAAGGGGTCATGGTTCCTCGGCTGACGTTCGGCAAGGCGGTCTTGTGCATGAGATCAGAAGTTCAAGCAAGATCAGAAATTAAGCAACGTGGAATAGGAAGCTTGCTTTAAGTGCTCACGGGAATACACCAAATCAGGGAGTACAAGGTGATATGGGATGGACATCATTTGAGGGCAGGGAAGCTAGCAGCAAGATAAAATTTGAGAAGCGATTGAGAGAAATGAAGGAGGAGCGTTGGGCTAGGAAGGTTTTCAGCTACTTGTACATGAAGAATGTCGATACAAAATGGAGGTAGCGAACCAGGAAGTTGACTGGTAAATACTTAGAAAACCGCAGGTGGCCAAACCAAAAAGAACTATCGGTTAAGAAGAAAGTGAAGGAAACGGAGACTGACATGTGGAAAATGGGCATGATTAAGAAGTCCGCACTAGAGATCTATCGAACTTTTAAGCAGGAAATTGCCAAGGAAAGGATCTATGATAATACTCGGGGTAGTTCTCTACTGTTTGAGGCAAGGACGGGAGTACTGCGAACCAAGACATATCGGGCCAAATACGAAGGGGTAGACACAGTATGCAGTGCGTGTGGAGAGGAAGAAGAAACTGCCGAACACTTGATAATGTCCTGTAAAGGGCTTCACCCTATAGTTCAGGATGATGGCGCGGAGTTTTTCAAAGCACTGGGGTTTAGGCACCGGGAGGGCAAATTAGACTTTAGGCAAGTAGACTTAACTAGAAGGAGGTTATCTGATTGGTGGCCAAAGTCAAGGCACGAGTGAAAATTAAACTCTTCACTGCAAAGTACGAATCCTCAAACTCACTTTTAAGGGAAAAAAATAAATATAGCGGTGGGTTCATTAAGTATTACGGCTTGGTGGCGCCATCCACCGCCCGATCTAAAGGGTACAGCCATATCCATCCATCCATCCATCATCACGGCGGCGGGCGGTACCAGCTAAGTGTTTTTCATCTTCGGCTTATAGGGGCGCGTCAGTCGAGAGTTGTTCAAGACCTGCAACTGTACCCCACTGCTTCGGAGGCTATGCAAAATGTCGCGTTGTTGCACCATCCACCCCAGGTGACGCTAGCGACTGAGAACATTCTAAAATGAAGGAGGGAAAGGGTGTGGCAGCTGTTTTCTTTCTCATGCGGCAGGCATTCAAATAGAAGAGGCATTGGTCTGACATAGCGCGACAAATCATCATCATCATAATCATCATCAGCCTGACTACGTCCACTGCAGGACAAAGGCCTCTCCCATGTTCCGCCAGTGAACCCGGTCCTGTGGTTGCTGCTGCCAATTTATACCCGCAAACTTCTTAATCTCATTTGCTCACCTAACCTTCTGTCTCCCCCTAACCCGCTTCCCTTCTCTGGGAATCCAGTTAGTTACCCTCAACGACCAGCGGTTATCCTGTCTACGCGCTACATGCCCGGCCCATGTCCATTTCTTCTTCTTGATTTCAGCTATGATATCCTTAACCCCTGTTTGTTCCCTAATCCACTCTGCTCTCTTCTTGTCTCTTAAGGTTACACCTACCATTTTTCTTTCCATTGCTGGCTGCGTCATCTTCAATTTAAGCTGAACCCTCTTTGTAAGTCACCAGGTTTCTGCTCCGTAGCTAAGTACCGGCAAGATACAGCTGTTATATACCTTCCTCTTGAGGGATAGTGGCAATCTACCTGTGATAATTTGAGAGTGCTTGCCAAATGTTCTTTACCCCATTCTTATTCTTCTAGTTACTTCAATCTCGTGGTTCGGCTCGGCGGTTATTACTTGCCCTAAGTAGACATACGGTCTTTTACAACTTGAAGTGCACTATTACCTATCTTGAAGCGCGGCTCTTTTCCGAGGTTGTTGTACATTACTTTCGTTTTCTGTAGATTCATTTTAAGATCCACCTTTCTGCTCTCCTTGTCTAACTCCGTAATCATGAGTTGCAATTCCTCCCCTGAGATACTCAGCAATGCAATGTCATCGGCGAAGCGCAGGTTAATAAGGTACTCTCCATTAACTCTTATCCCTAACTGTTCCCATTTTAGGCATCTGAAAACCTCCTGTAAGCACGCGGTAATGCATTCGCATTTAAAAGTTGAAAAACACACAAACTCGAGTACGTTGCACAGGGGGACAAACACAGCGTCGGTTGAACCGACGCACCGTCTCTCGCGCTCACATGCCGCACAGCCACGCTATCACACAAACGCACGCGCACTCGGCTCGTCTCAAGCCACTTTGCACTAATCGTGGCGCATAGCAGGTGGCACTAGCCACCTGCTAAAACAATTGCTAATACTCGGCCGTCCTGAAATATTGACGTCCCCATTAAGACACACTAACCAGGCGAAGTGGTGAGGAGTCTTATTTATCTCGAGGTACCTTATTCCTTAACAACTCTTCGGATTGTTTGTATCCCTGCATTTGTCCGATGTGGACGCAGTTCAACAGGGGTGCTAACTGGTACTTCTACAATGTCCATCCACAACACTGTCGTGCGAACCAATTCTTCTTCAGTCAATGCGGAACAATGTTGGAATTCTCTCGAACTATTCACCAGTTGTGGATGCTGCAAGACTTTGTCACTGAGAGTGAAATGTTCACGTCACAGCTTCGTTTTCGTAGTCCTGTATTTGTCACAGTCGCCTCTTCCACCATTTTCTTCCCACGCTCAGTGTCATCTAACACGGCGCCTCGTGCAGCCTACCTGTAGTGACATTAGTGTTGCTCGTTAAAACGATTGTCAATTATGTATGAAGGCCTGTCCGCCCCCTACTGGGTACATGGGAGCAGTGACTTCACCGAACGTCATGTGGAACAGAAAATCTTGATCACAGTGTCTCTACAGTACGGTGTTGGTAGTCCTGTGCTCCGTATACAAAAGTAACCTTGTTTACGGTGTCGCGCTTAAGTATGCATTTCTCCATGACTCCCAACTGCAGACTTTAGTCACTTTCTTAGTTTCATGAGGCTCCATGTGAGCTGGTGGACAGTCACTACAATGTCATAACTGCAGAGAACATGTCATCCTTGCATACGACATGTAAGGCAACTCGTTGAACATCCTTTCGTGCAATAAATCCACATGTTTAGCTTCATCTGGGACCGCAAGGATGGGTATGTCCTTTGCCGAAACCCCATCGATGCCTAAATCAACCTTTTTGTCGCAGGCACAGTGCCATTCCCTAAACCATACACGGGTGTTGTCTCGGCGATGATTTGCAAGACACGTCGTGCTGCTGCGAGATTACTCAAGAAACAGCCAACAGTACCTGTGTCAATGAGCCCAACTGCCGTGAACCTCCCATTCAACTTCCTTCAGCAAAGCGCTTACGGACTTTATTGCACATGCTCACTCTGTTACTGTTAGCATCATAGCGCTGCGACACCGCGTTGCAGTGACGCTATGTACGGTCTGTTCCGTTGTAGCGAATACACTTCATCGGCCATTTCGGTTGCGGACAGTGTCTCGCTGTATGGCCGCATGCGACGCATTCACATTCTGAGCACATGCTTCGTCGCTCGCCGCCCTACTGTGACGCGTTGTACCGTTGTGTTCTTGCCTTTCACGTTAAATATACTTTCAAATTGTTGAACGGCGCTCAAAGGTTTCGTCGTCGTCGTCGTGACTTTTCCCGTGCAACATCGTGCTGAGTTGCTAAAGGTGTATAGTCCTGTGATTATCTGTTCATGATTGTGACAGAAATCCAAGTTCACCTTTGTGCACAAGCCCAGCTTGGCGTGGAAATAAACTACCGAGCTTTCGTGGCGTTGTTGAACGCGTTCGTGCATTTTGCGCCAGAGTACCGCCGCACGCACCTGACTCACAAAGGTCCATCGAAAGCGCTCTAAAAAATTCCTCCAAGTTTTGGTGTCGGATCTCCTTAAACGCAGTCAACCTCTCGCCGGTATGGTCAAACACGACTTTGTGGTCTCGACGACGAATGACCAAGAAAGGCTTAGGACAGTTGTGCAGCGTGGCAGTTGTTCGGAGATTTCTGATTCAATTACTTGGTGAGGGTGCGTACTCGCAGCAGTCAAAGCTTGGTATGTTGTTGCTGAGGTCGGGCATTACTTGGAACGCAGCGAGTAGTAGTAGTAGTACTAAACATTTATTTAGAAAAAAAAGAGAGGTTGCTAGGGAGACCAACCTCTAGTGGGTCAGCCTTCCTGCAGTACTAGGTGGAGTCCCTTGTCAGGGACCCCATTGGTCATGGCCACAGTCCTGGCACGCTGGACCACGGCTCGATGGGCCGCAAGATCCTCGCAACCTAGCAGGGCCGCCTTCCACTCCTCTCTTGTTCGATTTGGGTTCGGGGGTAAAGAAGGATTGAGCTGGCATGCCCATACCATGTGGTAGCAGCGAATCGACCAGGCGTTCCTGCGGGCACTGGCTGTTGCGTCGTCGGCGGAGCCATGTGCTCGAGGAAAGCCGTCAGGACGCGGTCCTTTTCCATAAGTGCATTCAACAGTTCGCGCATGGCATATTAATTTATCAATCTCTATGGCGCTCAGTAACACCGTCGCCTCAGTCGGCACCCACGGGAGAATATGTCTCACGTAGAGCCCCACCAGTTAGCACCACCTTCGTTGTCACTGTCGGCTGGGGCGTCTACACTCCGATTTTCCTTCCTGCTCACGATGCCTCCCAGTTCGTAAGGCCAGTAATCCCACTTAATAGACGTTGTAAATCCGAGACTCACAATCACAGGGTGGCTTGTTTGAATAAACGCTTGTTTTATTAAGTTGAAAGGAAGAATAACGCCAACAGGAAAAGGTGAAAAGCGCAAACCCTTCAGTTCGTCGCACGGGGGACGACACACAGCGTTCGTCGAACCGACGCACTGTATCTCGCGCACACTCGTGCAGTCACAGAGGGCTCGCACGGAATGTGTGGCGCTAGCTACCTGCTACAAAAATGGCTAACACCTGTGTGGTCAATTATGTTGGTAGCTTCCTTACTCTAATGTCCGGCACCATGCATGTATGACCCTGTTGCAAGTAAACTCAGCTTCAAGACGAACGTCTTGATCTTGGATACCTCATCAAACACAAAAAACTGACCGTCGGCGGTGAGGAACTCAACACACAGTGACAAAAAAAAAAACAAAAAAAAACACTCATGCAATGACGTCGCAGGTTGCCAAAACTCAATTGTGGGGCCGCTGCCGTTAGATCACGTGACGTAACACAATGACGTCATCACACGACGTAATCGCTTTAACGTGGGCAGTGCCAAACGATGTTAGTGTGGGAAAGCTTTTGTTGGAAGGAGGAAGCGATCATAGCAATCGACTGAGTAAAAGATGGCCTTTGCCTCCGAGTAGGGGTGTGCGATAGTCGAAAATTGCGGATAGTGAATTGAATAGCGTTTTATTCCATTATGCACTCGAATTGTATTCTGTGTATTTTAAATAACTAATATTTTTTCAATAGTAGCTTTAATAATAGGTTTTAATAATAATAACTAATAATTTTTTGAACAGAGAGGCGCAACTGCAGCAATCAATTACCAAGATGTACAGGTAGTCAAGGTTTAACTGAATTATCAGCGCTACAATTATCAGCGCCCGACCGTGTTTTCGCTTAGAACTCCAGTATTACTGAAGTGACAGAGTAATCAATCCACTGTCTTCCCCCTAAGAGGGGCGTCACAACGCAGTTCCTCGGGACCACAATAAAGTTCTTTGTTTGTCTGTCTTAGAAGAAGAACAAAACTTCATTTGTGCAAAATACTGCGTTACCGCTAAATTTGAGCAACGCTGCTTGGTAAACTTCATATTCCGACGCGCCGCGTGCTCTCACCATCATTTCAGCCCTCCCGACTAACCTAAGTTTATCCCCGAAGGCATGCAGGGCTGGACAGCACTGCCTCCCACCGCTATCTCCTGTTATCGCCTTCTTGCTCTGTGGTGTGACCCGTGCGTTCCTATGTGATGTGTTAGAGCGTTTGTGTGTTCTCGCACCACGGGCATTCGTCTTTGTGTGCTGTGGGGAGTACACGCATGTAATCTGTGGATGTTTATTTATATGTGTTCCTTCAGAGCCAACGGAACACCCCCGAATACACGGCCGAAAGGTTCTTGTGCGATTCTGGCTAGGGTCTCCGCAATTGTCTGTAATACTGCATAATCGCTTTGTAACTGGTATCGATCGGTGTCGGGTCGGTGCGGCCATCGGCAGCTCGGTAATTAGTGAAACCTCGAGCCGCGTCATCTGCATACAGGTTCCCAGTAACACTATCGTGTTCCGGGGCCCCGGTTGTTGTTTTGGTATGGCTGATGGTTCCTCCACTCTGAGTACTTTTCTGGACTTTTGCTACTTTCTTCCTTCTATAATATAGAACGGAGACAGTCAAAACTGTTATCCGAGACCAGGTAGGAGCGTAGGCCTAGCTATCAAAATCAGCGACAGTCCGGGCCGAGCGTCTCGTGCTTAGCACTGACAATGTGTGTGCCGAGATTTGCATGACCCACTACAATCATCATTACATATTTACCCCTCGCTGAAGATAATGCCAAGTAAGTGTTCTAAGGTGTCGTGAGGACAAGTGGTTCGTGATATGGTTTGAGGCGATTCACATGTACGATTTCGCGGCCTCGGCGACGCATGTCCACAGTGGCCGTGAGGGGTTCGATGAGGTAGTTAACAGCGGAAGTTTGTTCTATGACGCGATAAGGTCCATGGTACCTGCTGACAAACTTTGTAGAGGTACCAGGAGCAGCACTGGGGGGCACCCACAGCCAAACAAGAGAGTTGGGCGAAAATTGGTAGTTGGACCGTCCATCGTCGTGACGAAATTTCTGTAGCCCTTGTTCTTGGGTTGTAAGGGTGCGAGCTAATTGCCGACATTCTTCCGCATACCGCGCGGCTTCGGAAAGTGGTGTGCCTTCGGATGAGTCGGGTCGGTAGGGGAGAATGGTGTCAATTGGAGACGATGGTTCTCGACCATAAAGTAAAAAGAATGGAGAAAAGCCTGTCGTCGCTTGAGGTGCCGTGTTGTAAGCGTACGTTACGTAAGGAAGGATGAGATCCCAGTTGGTGTGGTCGGAGGCGACATACATAGAAAGCATGTCGCCAAGAGTACGGTTGAACCGCTCGGTCAAGCCATTTGTTTGTGGGCGATATGCGGTAGTACAGCGGTGAATTACATGGCATTCTGCAAGAAGTTCTTGAATAACATCCGCGAGAAAGACGCGGCCTCGGTCGCTCAAAAGTTCACGTGGAGCGCCATGACGCAGAACAAAACGTTGCAGCAGGAAAGACGCAACGTCACGTGCCGTCGCGGCTGGTAGAGCGGCCGTTTCTGCATATCTCGTGAGATGGTCGATCGCTACAATAATCCAGCGATTCCCAGCTGATGTATATGGTAGAGGACCATAAAGGTCTATTCCAACCCGGTCGAATGGTCGCACTGGGCACGGTAACGGCTGCATTGGTGCAGTAGGACGGCTAGGATCGTGTTTGCGGCGTTGGCACTCTGTGCAAGATCGAATGTACTTTTGAACGAATGTGTACATGCCGCGCCAATAAAACCGAAAACGTAGCCTGGCGTAGGTTTTGAACAAACCGGCGTGCGCACACTGCGGATCGGCATGGAAAGAAGCACATATGCTGGCGCGGAGATGCCTGGGTATGACGAGTAGCCATTTGCGACCGTCAGGGTGGTAGTTGCGGCGATAAAGTATTCCATCACGGATGGCGAAGTGAGAGGCTTGTCGGTGTAGCGCTCGAGATGGCGGGTGGGTGAGTGTTTCAGATAGGTAATCCATCAGAGACGCAATCCACGAATCTTTGCGCTGCTCCGCAGCCATGTTGATGGGTCCTGATAGTGGAAGGAAGTTGTCTTGGATGGAGACACTCGCAATATCAGTAGAAACAGGCGAACGCGAAAGAGCGTCGGCATCGGCGTGCTTCTGGCCTGAGCGATAAATGACGCGGATGTCGTACTCTTGGAGCCGTAAAGCCCATCGTGCCAAGCGTCCTGAGGGATCTTTGAGGGAGGATAACCAGCAGAGCGCGTGGTGGTCGGTAACAACATCGAAAGGGCGGCCGTACAGATAAGGCCGAAATTTTGTAATGGCCCAGATAATCGCTTGGCATTCTTTCTCAGTTACCGAATAATTTGCTTCTGTTCTTGTAAGAGTGCGGCTCGCGTACGCAACAACATACTCTTGGTAACCAGGCTTTCGTTGGGCGAGTACAGCGCCAAGACCGACACCGCTAGCATCTGTGTGGATTTCTGTGGGAGCGCTTGAATCGAAATAACGCAGTATGGGTGGTGTTGTAAGCAGTTCACGGAGCTTCGCAAAGGCACTGTCGCAAGCTGGAGACCACGCAGATAAATTGCGGTCTCCCTGAAGTAGGTCTGTCAGAGGCGCCATGATCGAGGCGAAATCTCGGACGAAGCGGCGGAAGTATGAGCAAAGGCCAATGAAACTACGCAGCTGCTTGAGAGACGCGGGCCTCGGGAACTCGCGAACAGCACGTAGCTTAGCGGGGTCAGGAAGAACGCCATTTTTCGACACGACGTGTCCGAGAATGGTCAGCTTGCGCGCTCCAAAGTGACACTTCTTCAAGTTGAGTTGGAGGCCGGCTGCAGAGAGGCAGCGTAGAACCTGTTCCAAGCGACGAAGGTGCGTGGGAAAATCGGGTGAGAATACCACTACATCGTCTAAGTAGCACAAACACGTGTTCCATTTGAGGCCTCGTAGGATAGTGTCCATCATGCGCTCAAATGTTGCCGGCGCATTGCATAGCCCGAATGGCATCACGTTAAATTCGTATAAGCCGTCTGGTGTAACAAATGCAGTTTTTGGCCTATCATCCGGATTCATGGGCACTTGCCAGTACCCAGAGCGTAGATCAAGGGAGGAAAAGAACTCTGCGCCTTGTAAAGAGTCGAGGGCGTCATCAATTCGAGGCAAAGGATAAACATCCTTTCGTGTTATTTTGTTTAGGCGACGATAATCTACGCAAAAGCGTATCTTGCCATCCTTCTTTTTAACTAAAACAACCGGCGACGCCCAAGGACTGTTTGACAGTTGAACGACGCCTCGCTTTAGCATGTCACCTACTTGTTCATCGATGATACGGCGTTCAGTTGGCGAAACACGGTATGGTCGCTGCCGTAGTGGTGGGTGATTACCTGTGTCGATCTGGTGGCATACGGTAGATGTGCGACCTAAAGTAGCGCTGTGACTGTCAAAAGATTGTCGAAACTCGTCAAGGAGGCTCAAAAGCTCACACCTCTGTTGTGGGTTTAGGCCTTCGTCGATGACACGGTTGAAAATGTCGGTAGTGGGAGGGTCATTCACGGAACTACAGGAGAGGGCACTGACTTCCGATGATTCATCAGGAACGTCAAGTGTAGCGATGGTTTCGAATGATTCTATCGAACCAATACATTCGCCTCGAAGTAGCGTAATCGTGAATGGGAACGGATTCTTCACAGGCACGTTGGTCGCACCACCTTGAAGAGTAACGAGAGCGGTTGGGAGCGGTGATAGGTGGCGATGAACGAAAGCAGCGGAAGGCGTGAAGAATGCGGCAGCGTCGACGACGGTGGAACACGACACAGGTGCGAAGGCAGTAGCGCGTGGAGGGATTTGGGTGTCGTCACTAATGACCAACTTCGCGTCGGAAGGGCGATCGTGCACTGGTAGCGCATCACCAAGGGGACAAAAGGCGACTTCGGCACGGGCGCAATCAATGACGGCTTGGTGATGGGAGAGAAAATCCCAACCTAAAATGATGTCATGAGAACAGTGCGGGAGTACTACGAACTGGACTGTGTAGGGCACTCCTTGAATTACAAGTCTGGCAGTACACGCGGCCACAGGCTGCACAGGCTGTGCAGTGGCAGTATGAAGACATGAACCCAAGTAAGGCGTTGTCACTTTTCGAATTGAACGGCAAACTTTTTCGGCGATGACAGAAATTGCGGCACCAGTATCAATAAGGGCAAGTAGGGGTACACCTTCAAGAACGGCATTAATTACATTCGGCGGCGAACGAAGAGGGCTTGTGCTTTGCGACGAGGACGCAGTTCTTGCCTCGGGAACTGCGTCATTTAGTTTTCCGCGTCGATTGTAGGGGGGCGTCGGCGCATCGGGGAGGGCGAGCGTCGACGTGGAGAAGGAGATCGGCGATCAGGAGCTGGTCGGTGGCTTGGACGAGGAGCGTACAATTCGGGGTCTGGGGTGTATTGAGTGTACGTGTAATCGTTTTCGTATGGACGTAGGTTTTCACGTGAGTGGAGTGGACGGCGGCGGCATAGACGTGCGACGTGCCCAGGTAGACCACACGAAAAGCAGATCGGTCGGTTGTCGGCAGTGCGCCATGGATTAGGGACTCGGCGAAGTGGAGGTCGTGGCGGCAGGGCGGCATAAACAGGAGCAGGCTGTGGAGGCGGCGCTTGGAACGTCTGTGGTCGTGGTCGTGCTGCTGCTTCGGCGTACGTCAATGGTGCATTGACTGGTGGCACCAGCTGTGGAGGAAGGACCTCAGACACTTGATCTCGTATAATAGTCCGTAGAGTAGGGCTAAGCGGTGCACTGCGCTCCGGTAGGCCAGAGATGAGCGAGAGTTGGCGGGCAACTTCTTCGCGCACGAAATCTTTGATCTGCGAGAGGAGGACGGGGTCTTGCGAGGGAGTTAAGCCGGACATCGATTCCTGATGTGGGACAGCACGGCGGGTGACGAGACGTTGCCGGCGGAGCTCATCATAGCTTTGGCAGAGCTCGGTAACTTGGGCGACAGTAGCAGGACTTTTCGAAATGAGCATCTGGAAAGCGTCCTCGTCAATACCCTTAAAAATATGCTTGATGCGGTCCACCTCTGTCATGTTCACATCGACGCGCTTGCACAAGTCAATGACGTCTTCTATATAACTTGTAAAGTTCTCACCAGGCAGTTGAGATCTCGACTGAAGGCGCTGCTCCGCACGAAGTTTGCGGACAGGACGACCAAAGACTTCGCTGAACTTTGCTTTGAATGCTGTCCAGGTGGGAACGTCAGTCTCATGGTTCCGAAGCCATAAGTGGGCAATGCCACTGAGGTAAATGCCGACAGTGGCCCGTCTCGTGGCTTCGTCCCATTTGTTCAAGACACTGACGAGTTCATAAGTAGCCAGCCAGTCGTCGACGTCGTGGTCGTCAGTGCCGCTGAATATGGGAGGATCCCGCTGACGGACCGCGCCGGAGCACACGATGGCCTGGGAAGCCATAGGAGGAGGGCTTGTGGCAGATGCAGTGGTCATGACAGCAGGTAGAGTCCGGCTTCGCAACTCCAGGATTGCAAGGAGACCCAGCAAACTCCACCAATTATAATATAGAACGGAGACAGTCAAAACTGTTATCCGAGACCAGGTAGGAGCGTAGGCCTAGCTATCAAAATCAGCGACAGTCCGGGCCGAGCGTCTCGTGCTTAGCACTGACAATGTGTGTGCCGAGATTTGCATGACCCACTACAATCATCATTACACTTCTAATAATTTCTACATGACCTGAGGATCTGTCATAGTTGTCAGCGCAGCGTTGTTTGCACGCCTTCCCTTATAGCTAAGACAATGACAATCTCATCTGCTTCTATGGTGGTTGTTCGAGAAACCGAAGCACAGACCGTCATACCACCTCCTTTGTTTACGACAACCGCCACCATATATTTTTTTACATGCGGAGCATTTCATGGAGAACTTCGGCGACTTGGAGAATGTCTATCTATCTATCTATCTATCTATCTATCTATCTATCTATCTATCTATCTATCTATCTATCTATCTATCTATCTATCTATCTATCTATCTATCTATCTATCTATCTATCTATCTATCTATCTATCTATCTATCTATCTATCTATCTATCTATCTATCTATCTATCTATCTATCTATCTATCTGTCTATCTGTCTATCTATCTATCTATCTATCTATCTATCTATCTATCTATCTATCTATCTATCTATCTATCTATCTATCTATCCGCTTACGACATTTAGCTTTCCTGGCCGTTTCAAATATGGTATCAACACCAAACTGTATGTCATGACATGACTGCATGACGAGCATAAGTGACTAGTCATAACATGAAAATCAAGGCATGTATATAATGAAAATCATGATTTGCATTGCATGGTCTCTCTGCTCTTGCGGTGGATTCGTTCACATGACACGTTGCAAAACTGGTATGATATGACATGACTACATGGCGAACACAATCAACAGACCCTAACATGAAAATCATGACATGCGTGTCATGGAGTAACATGACTACATGCCACATTTATGATGCGCTCGTGGCCCTTGTGTTCTGCGCCCATGGCCCTTGTGTTCTGGTGTTCCATCCCCTGGCTACTACATTGCATGGATGCATGTCGCCCCCACTGTACGTACGCCGTCCTGGTTGCTTTAGATATTGTCAAGAACTATGACAGCATAAAGAGCACGCAATCTTAGTAAACTCCTTAGCGTTAACGTTCGCAGAATGGAGCCTCCTCTTAGAAAATACAAACGCAAACAAGCAAAAAGAGTTGCTCAGGTATCAGTTCTCTCACTTATCTTCTTTAATGTATTACTAAGCTCCGTTCCTTCTCACAAAGACGTGTACGTATACGTGGATGACATTGCATTATGTGCATCTCCCATTGGTATACATTCACTGTTGTTGGGACTCCGGGTCCTGCCGGTCTCGTTTTCGGTAGCTGGCCCCGTCGCAGGATCCATCGTCCAACAATTCAGCGAGAAGAAGCGCCCGAAAGAACAACAGAGATTTATTTACATGTGGAGAAGCGGTGAACTGACCCAAAGAGAGAAGAGTGCGTGCGATACAAAACGTCTTCGGCATTTTATAGCGCCGCGCCGTTGACACTGGGCGCCCCGTCCGCATCGTCAGCCAATACGGTGTCTCCGGCCCCTCGGCCACGAGAGAGGGGGAAACACACCTCACAACTCATGGAGTGGCACATCCCAACACGAGGTCCATATATGGTCACGGCGCCCTAAAATGTTACCAAACATGGTCACGAACGCACCGCAGACCCCGGAGCTCTCCCGGCGAGGAGGAACCCGAATGGGGAGGTGGGGGTGGACGACACCGTCAGGTCAAGAACCGGTTCTCCCCCAAACTCTTCTTTCTTGGCTCCCCAGGGCCGGTCGTAACAGTCTCTCGCGCGGGGGGGTGAAGATCTCGATGGGCTGAGGTTTGCAGCCACTGTCCGGAGAGATCAGCGCCGGCAGTCGGTTTGGTGACGACCGTCTTTGATGAAGTAGAGGGCAACACCTGCTTCATTGAGGGCTCAACAGACATCACATACGCACATGAAAACACAACTACTCAGCCGGTGAGCGCCGGACAATTCCGCCAAACTCCACCAGGCAATTTTCCCCTTTAACTGATATTAAAGGAAATACACAATTTATTCAAAATGTTACTCACACTTTAAGGTGACACAAAACAACAACACTGGAAGCACACCGAACCCGAAACCCTGGATAGCCGTGTCTTCAACGTTTTCAAACAAGTACACCTAAAAGAGTAAAAAAAACAATCACTAGCTCTTGTCTAGGTCAGGAAAAAAAATGCCAGAGTTCTCGAGACACCCTCTCGCGTCAGGGGCATCGACTTAAGCCATCAGCGTTGCCATGGAGTACACCCTTTTTGTAGCGTATTTCAAACGTATATTGTTGCAAAACGAGGCTCCAACGCAGCAGGCGGCCGTTCTTAGAGGACATGGTCTGTAGCCAGGTGAGAGGACAGTGGTCCACTTCCACAATGAACTTGCTTCCGGCAATATAACAAGCCAGTTTCTGGACTGCCCAAACCAAGCACGCACATTCCTTTTCGCTAGCGCTGTAAACCTGCTCGCGAAGGGTGAGTTTCCGGCTAACATATAGGACGGGATGCTCTTGATCCCCCTCATCCCTTTGACTAAGAACTGCCCCCATGCCTCTATCACTAGCGTCGCATTGGACTATGAAAGGCCTCGAGTAGTCCGGTGAACTAAGCAAAGGTTGGCTCGACAAGGCCGCTTTCAAAACGCGGAAAGCCTTTTCTTTCTCCTCATCCCAGTCGACCATTTGGGGCTCGGTCTTGCGCAACGCGTCAGTAAGAGTGCTGGCAATGTCGGAATATCTAGGGATGTACTTACGATAGTAACCAGCTATTCCAAGAAAAGCCCGAATATCGGTTTTCGTTCGGGGGTGGGGAAAGTCTCGGATAGCTGTCACTTTCATTTCAGAGGGACGGCGATGCCCTCGACCGATAACATGCCCGAGATAGAGTACCTCTGCTTGTGCTAGCTGACACTTGGGCGCCTTTATCGTTAAACCTGCTTCGCGTAGGCGTGTCAGTACTGCTCTCAAATGCGTCAAGTGTTCTGGCCAGGACGAGGAAAACACGGCGACGTCGTCCAAGTAAGGCAATGCGAAGTCCTCTTGACCACGCAAAACCTTATCCATTAAGTTGGAAAAACAGTAAGGCGCGTTCTTTAGGCCGAAACTCAACACTTTAGGGCGGAATGTCCCCAATGGTGAAATAAATGCAGCATACCGGCTAGCCCTCTCGGTAAGCGGCACCTGCCAGTAACCTCTCACTAGGTCTAGCGTTGAGATAAATTGCGCGCTGCTTACCCTCTCGACGCGTTCCTCAATGTGGGGAATTGGGTATGTCTGATCCTTGGTGATGAGGTTTAACTTACGATAGTCTACGCAAGGACGCGGATCTTTGCCGGGTACCTCCACGAGAATTAACGGGGAAGTGTAATCACTTTCACACGGCTCAATCACACCCAATTCCAGCATCCTGTTAACCTCTGCTTTTATTAGCTCAAGCCGGCGAGGTGACACCCGATACGTCTTAGATCTTACCGGTTCTGACGAGGTAAGCTCTATGCCATGAGTGAGGACGGATGTCCGGCCTGGCTCGCTTACAAATCTGTCCTGAAACTCGGTCAAAAGACCACGCAATTCCTGCTTCTGCTTCGTTGTTAGTTGTGACTTTGATACTAAATCCTCAACTCTTTTCTCGATCGGGACTTCGTCCGATTCGGGAGCTAATTCAGGGATTTCTGCCGGAACCTCTTCCGGAACATTTAAAGTCATGTTCACGATGGCTTCCCTCTCTTTGTAGGGTTTGAGTAAGTTGCTATGATACACCTGGTGTGCCTTACGACTTCCTGGTAATTTTACCACATAGTTGGTGTCAGACAATTTTCGAGTAATTTCGGCCGGGCCGACCCATTGCACTTCAAGCTTATTCTTTTGGGAGGGCCTCAACAACATGACCCTGTCTCCTACAGCAAAGTGTCGTGCTTTAGCGGACCGATCGTAGTAAAGCTTAGCCTTCTGCTGTGCTTTGGTCATCGCACTCTCGGTCAGTTCTTGGGCTGTTGTTAGACGATCCAATAAGGTGAGGACATATTCCACTACTACAGGATCATCACCCTGACCTTCCCACGACTCTCTCAGCATACGAAGAGGAGACCGCAGTCTGCGGCCGTAAACAAGTTCCGCTGGCGTAAACCCTGTTGTCTCATGTGGTGCAGTTCTTAGTGCAAACATCGTTGCAGGTAAGCACATTTCCCAGTCAGTTTTCCGTTCAAAACATAAGGCTCTTAACACTCGCTTCATCACGGAGTGAAGCTTTTCTATCGAGTTCGACTGCGGATGGTAGACTGAACTATGCAATAATTTCACGCCACACCGCTCTAGAAAGGTTGTCGTTAAGGCACTCGTGAAAATGGTGCCCTGGTCTGATTGTATCTCGGCAGGAAAGCCTACCCGGGCAAACACGGACAGAAGTGCGTTCACTACTTCGACGGAACTTAGCTCTTTTAGCGGGACCGCCTCTGGAAATTTAGTAGCTGGGCAGATTAAGGTTAGGATGTGACGGTAGCCTGAAGTTGTCTTGGGCAAAGGACCTACTGTGTCAATTACCAACCGACGAAAGGGTTCCGTGATTACGGGTACCAGCTTCATTGGAAATTTCGCCTTATCTCCCGGCTTACCCACTCGCTGACACACATCGCAAGATTTTACAAACCTCTCTACATCTTTAAAGCATCCAGGCCAGTAGTATTCCTGTAAGAGACGATTTTTCGTCTTCTTTACGCCTAAGTGGCCTGACCATGATTCTCCATGCACCAAACTAAGCAAATCCTGACGATACGCCTGAGGTACGACTACCTGGTCAAATTCTACTCCTCGCCTATCTAGATATTTTCGATAGAGTATGCCGCTCCTCTCTTGGAATCTCACATTTTGTTTGGCGATTCCCTCTTTCGAACTGTCCTGGAATTGCTTAAGCGTTGGGTCACCCTCATGTTCGGTTATTAATGAAGCGGGGCTCACCTGCAGCATCCGACTGAAATTATCCGAAGTTGGCATGACACACAACTCTTTTGTAGTTCCTAGTACCTGGAATGTGTCGCCCTCTGTGCTATCCTCTGTACTACCAGGAATCGGCTTGGGAGCAATGGCATTCTCTATTTGCTCGGTCAACGAGGCGTAATTGACCCCTTCCAATTCGGGAGGAGGTTCAACGTCGCCTTTAGGAATGGTTGCCTCCGCGACTACGGCTTCTGCAGCCTGTTCTCGCACAAGCCGATTTGTTTCCGTGGTGTCCAACTCGCAACCAGGCCCGTTGTCGATTTGAGGCTTGTTTGCCTCAGTGAATGTTGCTCTCGCAGCCAGCGCACGTGCCTTTGATCTAGTCAGTGCCTGCACTATGCCTTCTCCCAACGTTAGACCTTTCTCCTTCAGCATTTGATCTGACTTATTTGAAAATAAGTAAGGATACTGAGGGGGTAGATATGGCGATACCGCGGCTTCTGTTTCCAATGTTCCAAATGCGCCTTTAAGGACAACTTTAGCTACGGGAAGGCACTGACTGTTTGCTTCTACGGCTTGTCTAATCCAGGCACAGTCTCCTGAATACTGTCCGGACTGAACAAAAGACGGATGAACTACGTCCATAGTGGCTGCGGAGTCTCTAAGAACCCGACACTGCTTGCCGTTCACGGTAAGGTCGTACATATAGGGCTCTAACAACTTCATGTTCTCGTCGGCTTCATTTATAGATAAAAAGGCCACCTTTTCTTTCGGGCAGTCTTTCGCGAAGTGCCCTGTTTCGTGGCAATTGAAACAAGCAGCCGGTTTTCTCGCCTCAAATTTCCTTTTGCTTGCCTCTGCCGACGCCCCATGGTTAGATGAATTGTTTTCCTCACCCTTTTGTGCGAGACTTGTCGGTTGTTTTCTAAACGGCGCCTTATTCGGCCGTAGGAATTTTTCCCTTTTAGGCTCGCTGTTTGCCCCGAGGGCGCGGCGCGTAACGAATTCTTCAGCGAGCTCTGCGGCTTTTGTTACGGTGTTCACGTCTGGTCTATCCTGAACCCAGAACCTCACCTTTTCTGGTAACCTTTGATAGAATTGTTCCAGACCGATACACTCGAGCACCTTGTCATGATTCCCATACGCCTTTGCCTCTTTGAGCCACTCCCCCATGTTGGCCATTAACTTGTAAGCAAACACCGGGTATGAATCATTGCTCTCTTTTACGGCGTTGCGAAATTTTTGACTGAAACCTTCCGCTGACAACTTGTATTTCTTGAGAAGGCTCGACTTTACCTCACTGTACTCGTCAGCCTCCTCTTTCGTGAGGCGCGCGATTACTTCTGAGGCCTCCCCCGGAAGTAGGGACAACAAGCGTTGAGACCATGTATCCTGGCTGAAACCTTGCCTTTCACAAGTTCTCTCAAAGTTGACGAGAAACAGCCCAATGTCCTCCCCTAGCTTGTACGATCTCATTAGGTCCGTCATTTTGAACCTGACCCGCTCTGCTGTACCGGATGCCTCGCTGCCTCCTGCTCTACTATTATGGCTAATTTCTAGCTCGAGGCGCTTCATTTCAAGCTCGTGCTTTCGCATCTTATCTGCTTCGGCTTCTACCGCTTTCCTTTCGGCCTCCGCCGCCTTTTCTTCGGCCTCGGCCGCCTTTCTTTCGGCCTCTGCCGCTTGCCTCTCCTGAATCTCCTCGACACATTCTGACAGCTCGTCATCCTCCGCCCCCAATGCGAGAATCGCCTCTATCAGCTCTGGCTTTCTTTGAGAGTCCGACACCTCCAGATTCAACTCCCTTGCAAGAAGCAACAACATGGACTTTCGCAGGGATTTCAGATTCATGGCTGCCTCCAGTACCGCTGTCTCTGTTCCACAAAGATTCCTGTCTTGCAACTAATTAACCTTGACGGCAACGACAGCTCTAGATACCGGCCTTGCCTCAAGTTTTCCGTTAACTTAGTCTACAAATAAAGCTTCAACCAGCTCTTATACGGAACCCTGCCCTGCCACTGTTAACCTTGACGCCACTGACAGAAAGAGCTTAACCAAGCTATCACACAATTCCTGCCTGACGCAAGTTACCTGTTAACCCAATGACCAAGACAGCCCCTCTCTACCAGCTTTTACTTAACACATATAGAGTAAATGCCTGGTAAAATTTAACAGAGAAAGCCGGCACTCACCCAGTTCGCAGTCATGTCTCCGGCGTCGTGCTTCTCTCAGAAGTGCCGTTCGATTCCCTCTAGAAATCGATGAGCTCTTGTAATCCTTCTCCTGTCGTCCCGTTGTTGAACTTCGGGCTCGCTCCGTCCAGTGGTCGCTTTCGGGGTTATCGGCATCCCGCCGGTGACATCCAGTTGTTGTGACTCCGGGTCCTGCCGGTCTCGTTTTCGGTAGCTGGCCCCGTCGCAGGATCCATCGTCCAACAATTCAGCGAGAAGAAGCGCCCGAACGAACAACAGAGATTTATTTACATGTGGAGAAGTGGTCAACTGACCCAAAGAGAGAAGAGTGCGTGCGATACAAAACGTCTTCGGCATTTTATAGCGCCGCGCCGTTGACACTGGGCGCCCCGTCCGCATCGTCAGCCAATACGGTGTCTCCGGCCCCTCGGCCACGAGAGAGGGGGAAACACACCTCACAACACATGGAGTGGCACATCCCAACACGAGGTCCATATATGGTCACGGCGCCCTAAAATGTTACCAAACATGGTCATGAACGCACCGCAGACGCGGAGCTCTCCCGGCGAGGAGGAACCCGAATGGGGAGGTGGGGGTGGACGACACCGTCAGGTCAAGAACCGGTTCTCCCCCAAACTCTTTCTTCTTGGCTCCCCAGGACCGGTCGTAACACTGTGTAAACTTCTACAGCTAAATGTGAATGGGATCGAAATAATGGTAAACAGTCTGTGTTTATTCCTCAATATTAACGAAAATGCTCTTCATTGCTTTCCATTGGCTTTTTCTGTGGGAAGCATGGCGCTCTTACGTGTCGCTGTTATGCTAGCCACCATAACGCTGTTACGGACGCATACCAATACCTCCTGAGGGAAGTGTTGGCAGTGACATTCATTTCCGACGAGAGCTGCATCCATAGAGCTGGTGTGGACGCCTATCTAAAAGCACAGTTTCTCACAAAATTTTATCAGAAACTATATGTCTAAAACTGTCTAACTTACATTAAACCTGTGTTATTAACACCAATTATCCAGAAAAGAAGAGGGCGGAACAAGCTATCAAAAGCGCGGCAACCTATCTAACGAGAAAGACGAAGTAAATGACTCTTGGAAGGAGCATTCACGTTCACACAATAATTTATGTATTTATTTTGGAGACTATGCATGGTGAATTTTTCTCCACAGTGGGTTAGTGTCAAGAATAAGCATGGGTATCATCATCAGCCTGGTCGCGCGTCTGACAACGTGTCTCGCGCAAAAACCGTCATGGCCGGTATCTTTGCGGGACCCGGCTTAAGTGCCTCCAACGAGCAAGTCCCCGCAGTATTGCCCTTGCGCGAAGGACACGACCAGCAGACGATCGGCCACGTCCGCTCACCACAGCCGTTCCTAGATGTATGCGACGAGGCGGCGGAGGAGCAGCGATACCTGCAAGGTCAGGACGAAGGGCACAGTGATGGACGTGTCAACGGTGACGTCAACGTTGACGGAGATGCAAGTCGTGGCGCTACGTACGTTGGCAACAATAACGCCGGGCCAGTCGGCACTTGCCACGTTGCAGCCTACTTTATGCCCACTCCATACGGATGCCTCGCCCCAAGATATTCCGTGCCAAATCGTGGTTGGGTGGGCCCATTTCGAGCGCGAGGTGTTGCCATACGTGGCACGTCAATCCGCGGTGGCTTTCGTCCGTTTTTTGGTGGTCCTGGACAGCGTCCGCCGATTTCTGGGTGTGGACCGCCGATGGCACCGTGGCAAGTTCAAAGTCAGCCTGGAACACACTGGAGGACACTATTCCGGCCCCGGTTTAGAGCTCCTACTCAGAGACCCTTCATACCAGGTGCGACAGGTTGGGGGGGCTCTGAATGGCTTCGGTAATCGACCATCCCTACCTTCTCGTGCTGGCGGCCATTGGGGCGGCTGGGTGCGAAACCAGTTGACCGACATAAGAAGTGGCGCGCCATGTGTTCCACGCCAGATAACGCGAAGCGGAGATGACTTTTTGACGGCGTACGTGCGGGACAAGTCTCAACGTAATCGGCAATCACTTCAGCGTTGCGATGACTTCGCCACGGCAAGCAGTGGCCATGAGTTTTCGTATTCGCGGAAGGAATTCGCCATGACTGGAAACGACAGCGGACATTACAAGCCGCGCAAGAGCACTTATAGTGACACATTTAAGCCTGGAGACGATGATGACTTCAGTCAACGTAGTAAAGACGGATCGAAACTTCATCACCGACCGTCTCTGCCTCGCGATGACTTCTCCACAGCTGGCCGGGTACGCGGCTGTAACGAATCGCCATTTGCGAGGAAAGAATTCATCACTGCGGGAACCGACAGCGGGCATTACAGGTCACGCAAGAGGCCTGGAGGAGATTACCATTGCGGTGAACGTGGCAGAGACGGATCGAAACGACATCACCGACCGTCTCTGCCTCGCGATGACTTCTCCAAAGCTGGCCGGGTACGCGGCGGTAACGAGTCACCGTTTGCGAGAGAAGAATGCATGACTGCGGGAACCGACAGTGGGCATTACAGGTCGCGCAAGAGAACTTATGGTGACACGTTCAGGCCTGAAGAAGATGACCACTGCGGTGAACGTGGCAGAGGCGGATGGGAACGTCAACACCGACCGTCTCGGCCTCGTAATGACTTCTCCACATCTGGCCGCGTACGCGGTGGTGACGACTCGCCATTTGCGAGCAAAGAATTAAAGACTGCGGGAACCGACAGTGGGCATTACAAGCCACACAAGAGGGCCCATGGTGACTCGCGTAGACATGACAACGACTACTGCGGTCAACGCGACAGCAAGCGAGACCGTAGAGACAGCGCAAAAGACGAAGGCGGCAGTCGTCTACGATGCGAGCTGAGAGACAGACGGAACAGTGTTGTCGCCGCTGTCGCTTCGAACGAAGTAAGAGGAACGGTGAAGGTGCAACGCGACTGCAGAGACGAGACGCACTGCGCGTCCCGAGACCGGACCGAGACGTGCGCCCGAACGGAACGCGGTGCCAGTCACGAGATCAAGGTTCGAAAATCCTCCAATGTAAGCAACCCAGCTACTGTGTATTCTCGAATTCAGGCTATGCAAGCTTCACAAATGAATGTTACCGATACAGTGTCTATGGTGGAAGTCAGTGACAGGTCTGAAGTGACCGTTGCGTCAGACGCTGTCCCCCGCATTTGCCGCGAGCGAATATCGCAGGACAAACGCCACAGAGACGAAAGTGAATATGTATCGGAGGAAGCAAATGACGTGACTGAACTTACCGCGTCCCCTCAGACTTGCAGCGGAGAAGGGCCCTCTTGGTGCACTAGTAACGCTCGATTAGTCCGCGATGACATGAATTGGCATACTTGGGGTGCAGTCGAAAACTCGGGGATAATCTGTCGTGACTATCAATGCAGCGTACCGCGACGCAATCAGAACGGCGATGCCGCTTTCTGGGCGGTGGCGAAGATGTCTGAAACGTCGACAGAGTCTAGCCTGAACAATGGAGCCGCAGGCAAACTCGACGAGGCAACAGAAGAAGCGGAATACAGGGAAGCGGAAATGGCGGTTGAAAACATGCTGAAATTAATGCGTCGCCTTGCACCGAGGTTTACTGACAAGCACGCCAGAATGGAGTCTACTGACAGCCGCGTCCCAGACGCAGGAACTCGTGATCTGGAACGTTGTACACGTTGCCATAGTCTTGGTGCAGATTACCAAGCTCAACCTTCGTCTCGCGTCGTCGGTAGTGATATCTCAGATGAAGCTCAAACACGCGTGAATACGGAAGCTACGCTCTTTTCCTCCACGGTTAATGTTGATGCAGACAAATTTGTGAACCCTAATCTTGGCTCAAAGACTGGACTCGGTGACACCGGGTGTCCTCCCGCAGACGCAAGGCGAACGCGTCCGGTTAACGGGGTCTCGTCTACTGGCCCTACGGGTCGCTATGAAAACGGGGAGGGAGGCATTTTTGACAATTGTCCAGATGCAGTAGCCGGACCCTCCAGTCTCTCCCACAGAAGCGTCGTCTCTCCTGATCCTCTGGCCGCGTTCGTTTGTCCGGTGAAAGACGTCACAGCCGCAGTCTGTCAGTGGCTGGACTCCTCGTTTCCCGACGTCGTCGTGACCGGCTGGAGCGGTGGTGAGCGGAGCCGACGGAATCGGGATACCGGCGCTGCTGTCTCAAGCACGTTTGCGCAGCCTTGTTATTCGGCCGTTACCTTGTCCAGTGACTTGGACTGCGACCGTGAGACAGAGTCTTTCCCGTCGAGTGTTTCAAACGACGTCAACGGGGTGATCTCGCTGTCAGAGAGCTTTCTGGCTCGAGAGACGCCGTCCCTGGCACGTTGCGGGGTCGCGACCGAACTGCCCAGTTCGTTGGACGCGCCAACAACTTCGAGGACCTCCGTGGAAGACCTGCAGCTCCTTCAGCCCTTGTCTCTGGGACTGTATGGGGAGACCGAAGCGCGCTTCACAAGTGCTGCGTCGTTGACGGAAGAAGTCCTGTTCCGATTGAATGCTTCAACCGCTTTGTACGTGGCGGGTCTTTGTCGAGACGACGAAGCCAAGCGGCGTGTGCTTTGCCTTTGCGCCCAAGCCAGGCGAACCGGTTTCACCGAGGACCTTGCTGCTGGTATGCGCAATATTGCGTGTGCTGCAGTCGAGGGAAAGCGGGTCCTGTGGAAGGATCTGACCTGCGTCCTTCGTCGACTGGCCAGGGTGTGCTGGGTAGGTTCAGAGGCCGGAATCGGTGCTGGAGTGAAGATCCAGGAGATTCGTCTGCCGGAAAGTCACCTGAACGTGTAGACGGTGTAGAGCGTCGATGGCACCGCACTATGGCGCTGTAGTGATAATGTCATGGTCGTTATTATTTTTGTGTAACGATATATTTTGCTCTATGAGGCACCCGGAAGTTCGCCGGCATTACTGGTCTTTATTGTTCTCCGTTTCGATCGACGACGTTGTAAGTATATAAACAAAGGGGATTTCTCATAAAAGCCTTGAGAATAAAAGTAGAACTAGAGGAGGATTCTAGATGTGTTTATCCAAGAATACTTGTTTCGCATTTACGTTCCGAAACTCTCTTCCACTGCTGAGATACCTCCAGGATTTTCGCGGAGGAATTTTCGAAGGATCTGGTCGGTGTTTTGTCAAATAAATGCTATTTGCTTAGCGCCGGTGTACGCCTCAATTCCCAGTGAAGTCTCGATATTCGCTCACAGCCCCTTTCCTTTTTTGCTCAGCCGCTTTAGCATTAGTTTCATAAGAATAGTACCACGGTTAATCCAAGGTCAGCGTTGTTTAGACTTCTTCGAGAATCGTGAAAACATTCTAGAAAGCAATACGCCCATGGACCTTATAACATGTAAACATAAATTATATTGGCTAATAGAAGGAAACTAATAGTTCTCTGCTTTAGGAATATGTATACAGTTTTGCCGCATTTCCAAATAAAATGAACGTCTGCTTTAGATTGTTTTAGGCTGAGTATGATGCACGGGTATTGACATCACAATACGGCGTACCTAACGAAAGAAACGACGAGAAAGGCAGTCTCTGTTCAAATAGGAAAATGTTATTAATTGGCTTGCTTTGGCACACAGCGTTAAAATGAGGCGTTGTACCGTAAAGACTTCTGAATACAGAATAAAAAAGAAGGCCCTCGTGATTTAAGACTGCGGCGTTATCGTTCCGTCATTTATGTAAAATTTGTATGCTGTTTCCTTTTTAGGAGACAATTAAGTGCCAGTAGAACTTTTTCGGTGTCGTGAGCAGGAAGTTCCTCGTTCTCAAGCTGAAATGATAGACATTGTTTTTTTTTAAATTAAGTCATTTACCGGCGCGCACATTAATGAAGGTTAGTTTTTATTGGCAGTACAAGAAAAACGCCAGGTTGTTTTCGTCAACCTTTTTGCTTTTTGTTGTGGCTGAATAATTTTCTTGATAATCTTCAGACGTCGGTGACTTTTTTTTTTTACAGAAAAAGCTGTTATGAGATCACTACAAGGGTGCCGTATTTGTCCGCCGCCACGGGTTTCTGTATTAGGTATCGCTCGAAATATATAAAAAAAACAAAAAAATTATATCCAGGATGTACTGGTGTTAGAACCTGCGTCCTCTCTGACAACCCAGTATTCTACCACAGAGCCATACCGTTGCTTTAGACTCCGCAGCGAAAACATCCTATAGGCGCTGTATTGGGAAGAACCACGTTAACATGTGAAATATAGTGTAGTAGAAAAGGTGTCACACAACGATCAGGTGTCACACAGCGCTAAACCCAGCTGGCGTCGCATAATTCGAACTGCGTGACTAGTGGGTCGTTTAATTGTCTAGATAAATGTGTTTGACGATTTCGAGCACTTCGTACTCATGGTATAGCGCAGTGAGCCGTCCCTAAGCTTGAACGAGCGTCAAGGGCTTATAGCCAGCTTGGGTGCTTCTAACCAAATACAAATGGTTCAGTCATAATTCATTGTCATCAGCCGTGACACCAATTTATGTGCTGGGTATTTTGAAACTGTACTGGTGTTAGTTGCCCCAAAGAAGTTTTCGATTGGTTCGATAAATAATGATCATCCAGCTTTCGCTTTACATAACTGTGCTGTGCTTTCTGCGCAGGTCTGGTGTTTTCTTTTTTTCTCTCCTTTCGTAATGCGACAAATATTTTGCCGATTTGTGGAGCCTTGAAGTGCGCATCGATTTCCCATAGTGCCTGCTGGATCTATACTCATTTTTTTTGCCACTCCTATTGCTTTCGTTCTGTGATCTGACAGCGCAGACACAGGTTGCGAACATCCGCACGTTGAAACAACCTCCTGTTTCCTTTACTCGACTAAAAACACGTGTGTAATAAACGCTGCGGCCAGACCGCACACCACGGACCGACAATCCGGGTAAGAATACTTTCAGTACATAGGCGATGTTAATCGAGACCTGGGAGACTGTTTTTTCTATAAAGCGTTGTCCGCTTCGATTCATGCGTCTTATAAAGGCTGGTGCACACCGGCAACTAGCAGTGGTCGCGCGACCATTTGCGACTGGTCGCAAACAGTCGCGAACGGCCGCAAAGCGACTGATTTGGCTAGTCGCTTCCTGACCGATTTTTCAGTCGCGTGACTGCAGTTGCAAACCTGCTGAAACCAATCAGCGATTTGTTTTTTTTTTCATTTTTTTCATTGCGCTCACCTTTTGCCGCCAGATACAAACGAGTACGTTCCTCTGGATCTGTGGCAACATGGCCACCATGGAATACTTTGCTTGGAGATGGGAGGGTGCAGCAGTTCGAGCAAAGTGTCAAACTTACGTGGCGGCATTCCCAAGAATCTAAACACCGTCAAAGTAAAGAGAAAATAAATCTATTTCCCGTATTCGGACTCGTTTTTTGTCTTGAACTTGACTTGTCACCGCTTTCAATGCAGCGCGTTTGGAACGCGTTCGTGCTTCATGACTTCGCAACGCCTTAAGACACCGCGTTCGAGACGCGTTTGTGCTGCATTTGAGGCTGTGGCAAGTCAAGATAAATTCAAGAGCGTTTCTGAATACGCTACGAGTCTTGAAAATACTCCTAGTCATCTCAGCGCAGCTCGGGAGGTGTAGCCGGCTTGCATGGCCGGCCAACTCCCGCGAGCGGAAGGATGGTCACACCAAATACCGGCTTTTTAAATGCGAAGCATTTCTCAGCGAACTTCGGCGACATTGAGCGTATCAATCTATCTAGCCGCCTAGGACTTTTAGCTCTCTTGGCCGTTTCGATAATGGTATCAATACCAAACTTGGTATGGCATAACATGACTGTATGAAGAACATATTTTACAAGTCATAACACTTAAATCATGAAATATATGTCATGAATGTCATAATTTACATTCATGGTCTTGCAGCTCTTGCAGTGGTTTCGTTCACATGACATGTTGCAAAACTGGTATGGTATGACATGGTTGCATGGTGAACACAAGTGACAGACCCTAACATGAAAATCTTGGCATGCGTGTCATGTAACAACATGACTACAGGTCTGGTGTTTTCTTTTTTTCTCTCCTTTCGTAATGCGACAAATATTTTGCCGATTTGTGGAGCCTTGAAGTGCGCATCGATTTCCCATAGTGCCTGCTGGATCTATACTCATTTTTTTTTGCCACTCCTATTGCTTTGGTTCTGTGATCTGACAGCGCAGACACAGGTTGCGAACATCCGCACGTTGAAACAACCTCCTGTTTCCTTTACTCGACAACATGACTACATGCTATGCTCATGATGCGCTCAGGACCGTTTCGCTAGCTTCACACATGCCAAATTTGGTATTACGTGACGTCTATGGATGACGAAGGTATGTTACTCGTGGAAACATGGTAATCATTGGATGCGTGTCGTGTGAGAACATGACTACATGCCATAATCAAGGCGCCAATACATTTCGACGCGGTGCACGTGCTCGCCGGCGTTCATTTCGTTGCGTCACGCCAGGCACCGGTGCTGTCATACACTCGCGGGCGCGCGCTGCGCCGCGTTGCTCTGACGCATGCGCGCTTCAGCGCGTCCGGCGTCCCTCCGTCACGAAAAGAGGTAGACGCAGTGTTGTCTGGGTAACGCATCGGCGCGAAATGCAGCATGTCGCATTTCGCGCCGGTTGCCGTCGGGCGTCGCTGACGGACGCTGGTCACGCCTGGCGTCAGACTATAGAGTGCTCGCGTTTTGCTAACGTAGCGTCACTGTGCCCAACGTGCACGCACGTCAACGCTACACTGGAGTATATTGGACCCTTCATGATGCGCTCGCGGCCGTTTTGCTAGCTCCACATGTACCAAATTTTGTGTTACGCGACGTCAATCTCTTGTTCAGTTTAATTACGACACCTACCACCCTTTCATTAATGCTATAGTATTCCTTTATGTTGCCAGCTATGTTTTTGTGTATTAGGAACCCCACTCCCAGTTCTCTTCTGGCGGCCAAGCCCCGATAGCAAAGGACATGCCCATACTGTAGCACCGTATAGGCCTCATCTGTCCTCTTAACCTCACTGAGCCCTATTATATCCCATTTAACACCCTCTAGCTCCTCGTATAGTACAGCTATACTTCCCTGACTAGATAAGGTTCCAGCGTTAAACGTTGCCAAGTTCAGGTTCCAATGGCGGCCTGTCCGGATCCAGAGACTCTTATCACCCTCTGCTGCATTGCGGATCTGACCGCCGCCGTGGTCAGTTGCTTCGCAGCTGCTGATGACTGAGGGCCGTGAGTTAATTGACGTATGCATGTGGGAGGTAGTGGCCAGATACTGCACCGGGGTGGCCAATTCATCTCTGGTGATTGAGTGCGTTACCGGCGGTGGTTACCGGTGAGACCGCACCCCAGGCCTCTTAATTTAATTAAAATTAATTTGCAGAAAATGGAAGTAATGTACAACAACCTCGGAAGGGAGCAGCGCTTCGATATAGGTAATAGTGCACTTCAAGTTGTAAAATACTATGTATACTAAGGGCAGGTAATAACCGCAGAGCCGAACCACGAGATTGAAGTTACTAGAAGAGTAAGAATGGGGTGGAGCACGTTTGGCAAGCACTCTCAAATTATGACAGGTAGATTGCCACTATCTCTCAAGAGGAAGGTATATAACAGCTGTATCTTGCCGGTACTTAGCCATGGAGCAGAAACCTGGAGACTTGCAAAGAGGGTTCAGCTTAAATTGAGGACGACGCAGCGAGCAATGGAAAGAAAAATGGTAGGTGTATCCTTAAGAGACAAGAAGAGAGCAGAGTGGATTAGGAAACAAACGGGGGTTAAGGATATCATAGTTGAAATCAAGAAGAGCAAATGGACATGGGCCGGGCATGTAACACGTAGACAGGATAACCACTGGTCATTAGGGTAACTAGCTAGATTCCCAGAGAAGGCAAGCGGGTTAGGGGGAGACAGAAGGTTAAGTGGGCAGATGACATTAATAAGTTGGCGGGCATAAATTGGCAGCAGCAAGCACAGGACCGCGTTAACTGGCGGAACCTGGGAGAGACCTCTGTCCTGCAGTGGACGTAGTCAGGCTGATGATGATGATGATGATGTTGATGATGACGACGACGACGACGGTGATGATGATGATGTCAATGAATGACGATATATATGACTGGTGCAAACATGATAATTTCATAAATATGAGTCAGCTCCACATCTCTTTTTTTCTGCTAACCTATGATCCCAACAACTGTTTACTACCTTCCTTTATCCACGAAAAGCCAGTGGCCGAAAGCAAGCTTTATTTTCATCTTTGCATGTATGACAAAGCTTGCATTCGTTCGCACTAAATTAAAGGGCTGGACGGGGTGGGGGAGAGAGTCGATACGGCAGGACTCCTCCTCACCTGTCTTGTTGGATGAGAACCCTGCTTAAGCGTATGCTTAAGACCAACTCGGACCTTAGTTCACAGAACGCAAAAAAAAAAACTGTTCTCAATTCAAGCAGTTCCAAGGTGCAAGTATCACATTACGGGCAAACCAATTGCGCTGTTAAACACAATATATTTTCAGGTTGGCCAACACTAATACTTAGCACGATACAGTGCGAACATTCGCGCGAAGAAATTGAAATGACTCTTGATACGCACCGATGTCGTTCCCAGTCAGCTGACCTCGGTGGGGAAATATTTTTCGATTCTCGCCACTCTTTGACAGTTTCGGCTGGACCACCAACCGTCCTTCTGCACTCGGCAGCGCTGCCTTCGTCATCCGCTGTGCGGCCGCGGTTTTTCGTGGGTTTTTCTGTGCTCTATTGCGAGCTCTGTGGATCAGTGCGGTAGTGCAGAAGTCGTTGTGAACGTGGCAGCATTTTTGTGGGCTTTCATCGCTACGAAATGTACAAGAGCGACAAGAGACGTGCGCGAGGTTCCCGTCAAGGTGGCCGAAGGTTTGTTTATCGCAGTGCCCCCCTCCCCTCCTCCCTATTAAGTCAAAGTAAGGAGCAGACTTCTGAAGATGCGAAGTAGCAGCGAATTGTTTGGCGCTCTCTGTCTATTCTGCACAATAAGTCGCAATGTCCCTTGCAGGCTCTTCACGTGACCCTATGAAGAGAGAACTTCTCGATTGCGCTGGGTATGAGAAATATACGATTGCGAATTCTCTAGCTTTCTTTTGCTATATAGTAGCACGCATGATTTTATAGTCTTCCATTACTATCTGGCGTAATCAACTGATTTCACTTCCTTTGGTGTGTTCTCGGCTGCGTAGGGGAGGGAGAAGAAAAAGAATAAGATAATAATAATAATAATAATAATAATAATAATAATAATAATAATAATAATAATAATAATAATAATAATAATAATAATAATAATAATAATAATAATAATAATAATAATAATAATAATAATACCTTGATATGAATATGAGAAACTCCGTAGTAGAGGACTTCGGAAGTTCAGACACCATTTCGCCTCCACTCAAATGCATGCAACCACCGCGGCTAGTATCAAATCCGTGACCTACGAATAAGCGGTCGAGCATTTTAGCCTCTAATACACCGCGGCGCGGAACGCGTAGGGAGGAGATAGCAGCGTGTATCCGAAGAGCGCGGAATAACTGATAAGCGCTCAACGCTCTGCGCTGATGTTGTCCACGTGTTTCACGAGGAGACAATTCGCGAGGAAGAGATAGCGCCTGTAAAAGGAAAAGCGGTGGAGGGAAAGAAGTTACTCTGTTTTTTTTTTTTTTTGGACTCGGAGTTGTTTATCGGCCTGGTAAGTTCGGTGAGAGCGCTGGCTCTCATACCTGTTCTCTCCAAAGTACTGCATTAAAGGGACTGTGAGTTACCCGCATATTGGCTTAGGAGTGAGTTCATACATTTTTTTTTTGTCTTTTCAGGTGCCGCGTAAGTTGGCGTCTACTCGCACCACCTATAGGCAGCATGGAAACTCCGAACCAAGTGACGCCGAACGAAGCGCGCGCATCATCCGGTGTCGCAGTGAGTTGTAAATTTGTGCTGTCGTTGCGTCCAGAGTTAAAAAAGTAGTGGAACGTGTCGTTTCAGGACACCCATAAACCATATGAAAGAAAAATAAGCAATAAAATATTGTAGAATGTGTGTAATTTGTAAGCCTGTGCTATCTCTACGTTGGTGATCGCGTCCGAACAGTCCGGGACACATCTGAATAAAATAGCGGATGGGCTCGCTAGACTAGTTTGTTTTGCACAGTGCCAAGTGACGCACACGTGTGAAGCAAGAGGGAAGAGAGAGGAGGAGGAGGATAATGAATAAACTAAGTTCAGTGCGTGGAGTGGTCTAACGGTAGATGGTACAACGTTGGCGGCGTCTCTGTAGTCTAGGCTTCCGCGGGCATGATGGGACAGCTTCATCAGATGTCGCTGGTGGTGTTGCCGTTGAGTGCACTTGGAAAGGCGCCAGAACTCAAGCAAAAAGGAACGAAAGCAGGCGCGTATTATCACCAAATTTGTAGCCAAACAGAACAGGAGCGGTGTTACGGACAGTCTTCACTAGTTATAAACAAACAAAACCGATTTTAATAAGTAAGACGAGGAGTTTAAAAGTAACAACGAGGTAGTCATGAAGCTAGGTGAAAAAGTTCGTCACTAGTCGATAGTAAAGGCCGAAAAGCAGTCAGTGACGTTGAAAGTTATGCAAAGTTGAAAGAAGGAGCGCTGCTTCACAAGTAAACATAAACGAAAAACAGCCTACTTAGTGTACTTAGCGCAAATTAGCCACCAATGGCAACGTTGGTAGCTACTTTTCAAGACTTGAACTTGTCAGGCGGGCCTCCCACCAGTCGTCGTTTGGCCGAGTTATATGAAAGCGAGGGATCGAGAAAATTAATTTTACACTGAGTCCGGCAAGTACATCATATCGACCGGTGCGTCATATGGGGAGAGGAACGGAGGAAGGTACTGAACAAGAAAATACAAGGTCTTTTATTTAGGATTTGGCGCTAAGGAAAGCCGTTGGTAGCCCGACAAAGGACAAGTCTGTCGCCACGCCAGCGCCAGTGGCAAGCCCAGCTTGATAATTTCTATTTATTCAAGCTTCCATGATCCCCTGAACTTCTTTGTCTTAGTGGCTCGCCCAACGTCATGTATACTCATTAAATACCACACAGTTTTCTCGTCCGTTGCTCCAGTCCTCCTTCCCTGGTGTAGCACCTTCAGTACAAAGAATGAAACAAAAAAAAGAGAAAAGAAAAAAAGAAAAATCGTAATAGTGAGACCACGCAAAACCCGTTGCGAGGATGTTGTTAGGGCATTCCTGCGGACAGTATGTATTGCTGGCGAGAATACATGTAGGCGACGCAGCTCAGAACAGCTGCAAGAGTTCACGAAAGGTCAATCATTGATTTTCGTGCACAGAACATCAAATAAATGTCTTGTTCATTCCCTCCAGACGCAAGAATACCATCTTTCGACGACATTTGCAGTGTAACATGCAGATACGGGGCCAATTTTTTTTTCTTAGTCGATATTGTCACGTCACTCCAGGGGGTGTCGACAAGATTTACTGACGTCTGAGCAACAGGGCTCTAACCAAGCGCGTCGGTTGGGCTTGTTTGCCAGAGCGAGGGCCCACGTGCACCTCTTTCTAGTAGTGGGTCGTATGCCAAGGTGAAGGCCCACACCACAGAGAAGAAAGAAGTGGCAATATGTTAACCCATCCCTTCCCTCTTTCGAAAGCTTTTGGCACCAATAATAATAATAATAATAATAATAATAATAATAATAATAATAATAATAATAATAATAATAATTGCTGCTTTCGTTCACCGGCGAACCTATGACCAAGCGACGATTTTATGTCATGATCTCACCATAGCCTTTCATTGCGGCACCACAGGTAGCGAAAAATGTGTCGCACAGTGACGTCAAGATGGCGTCATCAGACTTCGCTGTTACGTCACAAATTGTGGTAACATGTGACGTCATGGTGACGTAATACGGTGATACCATTACGTGATGACCATTTGAATCACTAGTATTGACGCCCATGTCGAATTTTCTCCTTCGATGAGGCATCTGAGATCTCCACCTTAAAAATCTAACTGGTGCGTTTGCAGGACGGGAGAAACCAGCGCTTGTCAGTGTACCACGTGATCGAAGGTCTGCACGTAAGCCGAATGTTCACGGAGCGTAGCATCAAGTCGGCCATGTCCTACAGGCCTCGGGATGACGACGTCTTCGTCGTGAGCTACCCGAAGTGCGGAAACACTTGGCTTCGGAAAATCGTGAGCGTGGTGCTGAACTGCGGCGAATCTCCGGGGAAATCCGGATCAACGGAGCAATTGTCGACGTACCTGGATTTCGTGGGCGAAGACGGTGTCCGCTCCACGCCCCGGCCTGCTTGCTTGAAGACTCACCTACCGTTCGACAAGCTCCCGTACTCGCCGGAAGCCAAGTACATCTACATAACCAGAAACCCTTATGACTGCTGCGTGTCCTTCTGCTACCACACAAGGTGAGTTGGTAGCCTTGGCGATGGCCAGTGTAGCTATACTTTCGCTTACAAAGAGTTGCAGTAGATGAGTGTCACAGTGTCTTAATATGCCTAAAGGTTCTGGTTTTGCATCTCTACAACCGTATCCACGTTGGTACCGCTTTGTCTTTTGGGATTGGGTCTATCATGGACTTCCTTCGAATTTTAACTGTAGAGGAGGGGGGATTGGATCAGTACTTATTCGTAAGAGAGAATGGGAGGGTTGGTGTGAAATATGAAGTATAGTTGTTTGTTGAGAAAGGGGGTGGAGGTTGCTTCAGAAAGATTGGTGATCGGACAAGTTCTTTTTTCATAACTGCAGCATGCATTAGCGTGACAGAGATAAGAACGACGACCCGTATGAAGTGAGAGGCAGGCGTTATCTGTCTCTTCGTGTGGATAGTGGTCCTTCTATGTGGCACTGTAGACGTGGCGTGGGGGTGAAGGGGAGGACGTGTTGGAGCAAGTGTATAAACCTATGGATTCTTCATGCTTCACCGTGAAGACGCAGCGAACGAGCGAGAAGCAAAATACTTTATTGAGAGGTAGATAGGTGGTTTCATACGCATTATTCCTCTTGATTGACCAGATGAGCTAAACCCTCAGCGCACAATGCTGTCTACTGGCTGCGTGCACAAACGTTGAAGTCAAAGAGTATAGTTCGCAACATTCTACATGGACGTCACCATCAGGCTATGCAGCTTGTATCACTTGTTCTGTTTGTGCGTCCAGGCTTGGCTTCCTAGTATATCGATAAAGTTGAGAGCTGGGCTTGTGGGTGACTAATCATTACACCTGATCATTTCTTTTTGTGAAATACATTTAGTTGCGAGAGTTGATTGATTGATGTTTGGGTTTTAACGTACCAAAACCACCATGTGACTACATAAGAGACGCTGTAATGGAGGGCTCCGGAAATTTCGACCAATCTGAGCACTCGGGCGTTGTGAGTGTCGTGTCCATCATGTTCCCTTTGTCCCTGTCAGAAGTGCGCTACTTCACCATACGGTTCCTTGTATATATTGACGATTAGTACCGTAAAACCAGTCTGGTTCGCTGACAGTACGCTGCGTCGTATGTCGTCAAGACTACGCCCCTTTGCTATCGCCAAAGCGTGCAAAAATTTGGAGCGCTGACAAAGGCGGGTACTTGCAATACTCTTGAAAGGCTCTCCTTCCAGTGAAACTGTATATGGCTCAGTTCTGATGGATGATGTCCGCGGACAAAAGAACATGTAGAACAACAATTTACGACGATATCTTGCCCCTGGCTACAGGTGGTCAATTTGCTGGCAGACATTCGCGTTACATACGTTAACCAAAACCGACCAACTGTTCGTGAACGGAACTGCTGCTCACTAATGGTTCCGCTGCGCCGACTATGCACCGAGGTCAGTTTCCAGTTATAGGTGCACTGGACTTATATGTGGTGCACGTTCACTGCGAACGTCTTTATCTCGCCATTTCGGCAAACCCTTTCCCGTCTTCGACGACAGCCTTTATGTCCGTTGTTTCTACGCTGGTGTTTCATCTTTTATCAATAGCTGGCATCAACAACGTAAGGGGACGAGTGATAGATTATCAGCCGAGTAATTGGCAAAGTAAAAGTACACTGTTTATCTGGTTTACGCAAGTCTACTTGCCAGACTTCAAATCTCCGCTCTCATTCGTAAGCATGCTAGAGTTTCGATATACGCTTCCGGTATAGATGAAACGCCCTTGTACAGGGAATGTAGGTAGAGCAGGCGTTTCGCGAGTGGCTTTGTCTCGAAGACTACCAAGAAGACACGGCCACTCATCGCAACGTTGGCTGCAGAGACACAATCAGTCATCTCGTCAAGCCTCGATGTATCCTTGAACTTCTGCCTTATCGGGATGCTTCCCGATTGTCTTTCTAAACCGAATGCGTACACAGCCGACATGTATCAGCTTGGTTAATGACGACTCTGAGGTGCATAAACATATCCGAATCGGTTGGAAGGGCCTCCGATCCGGAGAACACGTGCCGGGAACAACAAGACCACCACTTCACCCCGAGCTGATGAAGTGGCATGCAGAATACCACCTGACGCCAATCCATACACGTTTCTTTCGCTCCCCATATGTTTACTCAAGTATCTACTCTGACCTCATAAGTCTCCATTGCCCATAATGCGGGAAAATAACCATTTTTTTCGTATTATTTGGAGCTCCAGGATAGACCCTCCCCCATCTAATCTATTGATCACTCTCTCACCAGTGACGTGGGTGGAAATACTGTCCTCTGGCAATCCTGCTGCCCAGCTTTTGACCATAAATAGAGCCGGGAAGGTGCTTGGCAGGTATATATGACAGACAAACTCTTCTGAAGTTACACGCGATATGTCCGACGCTTTACGCGGTCGCATGTCCGTGTTGCGGTGGTAGGACCGTCGACTCTTCACCACATCTCGTGGATGTGTGGTCGCAAGCCAAGCGACTTAGCCAATTTTCTCGGCACGACATTAACACCTAGTATGAATTAGTGGGAGGCACAACTCGTCAGCCCGGTCCCAGGAGTGCAGCTCGCGCTCCAGGATCATGTTCGGCGGGCTGGTAAGGCCAGTGGAGAACTGGTCATATCCCAACCTTAGAAGCTCTAAGATCTCCCTTTCCCTTTTCTGCTTAAGTAATTGTTTAACTTCCACTGTATATGATGACTGGTTAATAAATGCATTTCCTTCTTTTTGTTCTCCCAAATGCGCGATGTACGGGTATGCAACGCAGTGACAAGCACCCGAGTGTTATTGCATCGTTGCACTCAAAGTGCGTGCACTCTTTTTGAACATTTGCGCAGGCGACTACCGACTTACCGTTTTCAAGATGGCACGTTCGACCAGTTCTTCAACATGTTCGTGGAAGGCAAGGTCGACTACGGTGACTACTTCGACAACTTACTTTCCTGGTACACCCACCGAGATTGTCCGAACTTGCTGTTCATCACCTACGAGCAGCTCAAAAAAGACACAGCTGGCTGGGTTCAGAAAATAGCGAACTTCCTCGGTGAGGAGCAGTACGGCGAGAGGATCCGAAAGCACCCCGAGTTGTTGGAACGAGTGTTGGCATCAGTTAGCGTTGAAAACATGAAATCGTTGAATTCGGCGCAAAGGTGCTGGACCGGACTCTTCGAGTCTGTTCCGGCTCAGGTCAGGCAGGAATTGACGAATGAATTGAAGGTCACCTTCGGTGACATTTGGGACGTGCCGGACAACGGAGGCTTCGTCCGCAAGGGTCTCGTCGGTGACTGGAAGAGTCACTTTAATGCAGAACAGACAAAGATAATGCAGGATCGCATCGCGTTGAAGACGCGCGGCACTGATGTAATGAAGCTATGGAAGGATGTGGGCCTTCCATAGCATTATTAAATAGCACCTTGTATGCCTGTATGTTTCTTGTATGTGTGCTCCAAGAACGGCTGGAAGGTACGGATGGAAGGTTGTGATAAAATAAGAAAAAAACGTAACCAGTGCTTGAGCCGACTGATTCATTCAGCGCTAGTGTGTCTGCGCTTCGTACCCTCTCATGCAGCCTAACAAAGAAAGGGGAGGGCAGCTGTGGATACGAGGTGTGGGAAATGGTAAGGGGCGAAGTGATGACTTGCGTGAGTGAAGAAAGAACATGTGTTCCGTGAATAAAAAGAAGAGAACCCAGCGGTGTGCAGATTTTGCTGTGCGCTTTAAGATATGTGGCAAACAGAACAACCGACATGGGCTTTGAAGCTAACACTGAGGTTATTAGCGTCCGCGAGAGCCCACGACGTCGAAGATGGTTGCACGTTTTCTTCCTTGAACGAGCTCATGAGTTCGCTGGCATGCAGTTTCCTTTTTTTTCTTGTGGGATGAACGAAGAAAGTTGGACATGCGCTAGAAAGAAACTTTCTGAAGGTGTGCTATCAACAAGCCTGCGCCGTCTCGCTTGATGTTGGAGTGCCTCGAGCTCACCTTCTAATGAGCCTTTGGTAATAAAACTCTTCCTTGTTTCACAAGCTTCAGACGAGTGTTCGCCCCAGGGCTGTGTCCCAGTGCTCGTGTTTTATTTCGCGTCTTCTTTTTTCTTCGCGCTAGAACGTCATATTTCAGCCTCAAGCGAGATTTTGTCAAACTTACAAGATGAAACCATGGTGCAAGAAACTATTTTTACACCGTGGATGAAACTAATGGACTAGATTTATTTTCAAAGTCATTGGGGAACTTATCGTCACCACGAGAAACAAAAGAACCACCTATGTGTTTTGAGGGAGTCACATTAAAAGGAAGCATACTGTCGTTGTTCGAAGTTATGTGCCAGAAGCAGCAATATACAACCAGAACACTAATCGAAAAAGGGAATGACTGAGCGAGTCATCTGCCGCCGTGCCTGCGCTTGCCGGGAGAGCGCACCTGTTTAACTCGGCGCGCTTGTGCGCCGCTGGGAGCTATGACGGCGAAGGTGGAGTGCGTGCCGAGGGAGCTTCGCTTCTGAAGTATCGAACCAGTTCCGCACCGTGAAAGCTATAGAAACTGCGGAGCAAGACTTTTAGAATTCGCCTGCCTCTGTTGACGCCCGGCTTGCGCCTGAGTCTTCCGTAGCAGAGGGTCAACTCACATTGACTGGCCTTTCGCCTCCCCCTGTCTCTTCCGTAGATCATCTAACTCGCGTCGTTGGCATTTCGCTGGCTCGGACAGATTAATTAGCTCTTCAGTGAAACTGGCGTTCACGTGTAAGCGAGCGCTATAGTGTTTCAAACGTGCAGCATGCTAAGCGTCCATTGTGCGGGAAAAGAAAACCCTCATTAGTGATGCACTGGCGCCCTTTCCCGACTTGTTCCGGTATTGAATTAACCTGTAGCGCTTCATTGACCTGCAGCGACCTGTAGCACACACGCAATGATTCGCTTGCCTCCATCTTCCCGATGAGGGAAGGAATCATAAGCGCGTGCACGAGGGGAGGGGGGTGAGAAGGGGCAAAGCCAGCCCCATACATTGACATTATACGAAGGGGGCCAGAGGGGGGGCTCGAAGTCACCCCCAAACGTTGGCGTGATAGACGGGGGGGGCGCTAAGACGAATCTTCGCCCCCCCCCCCATAAAGGCAAGCCTACTCACGCTTATGGAAGGAGTCTTAACTTTTTGTGTATGGAAGTGGGTACACAGTTTTGTTAAGCTAAGTATGGCTGTTCCACTCTGTGATTTAATTACGCCGAAAAAGAATGAACTTAATAAGGTGTAGCCTCGTATATATGAATCCGAGGGAGACCGAGTTCGACGTGACGGGCAGGGCAGCGGGATTACTGTACGCTTATAAGCGATGCTTGCTAAGACTTATGCATACAGAAATAGGGATGGTATACGGCGACGATTATATATAGGAATGGTGCGCAGCTGTGCCTGATAGTTTCCTCAATGGCTAAACCCTGGCATCGCACGAATATTTACGTCGTCGCGACCTACCAAGCAAGATGATGATAATAATATGTGGGGTTTAACGTCCCAAAACCACCATGTGAATATGAGAGACGCCGTAGTGGAGGGCTCCGGGAATTTCGACCACCCGAGGTTCTTTAACGTGCACCCAAATCTGAGCACACTAGCCTACCACGTTTCCGCCTCCATCGAAAATGCAGCTGCTGCAGCCGGGATTCCATCCCACGACCTGCGGGTCAGCAGCCAAATACCTTAGCCACTAGGCCACCGCGGCGGGGTATCAAGCATGATTCGTGGAAGCTTGGCATACGCACCGACATATACACCTAAACTGCATGCGCGTGCGATGCACTTAGAACTTGTTTATTGAAATTGTTCTCGCTGTGATACACGAGCCCAAATCCCAGGTGGCGAGCATCCGCATTGGTTTTTCTTTCGTATTTTTTTTGTCGAGCATTTCCATATTAAACGCCGATGCCAGGTTTCACTCGACGGATCGGCAATCCAGGTAAGAATGCTTTCAATAAACGGGTGTTCATCTAGCCGCCTATTTCTTTGCGCTTTCGTGGCCATTCGGTTAGTTTATAAAATTGAAATTGCTGGTGTTTTAGGCACCAGAACTACGATATGAATATTAGACACGCCGCAGCGAAGGTTTGCGGATTAATTTTGGTCACCTGAAATTCTCGTCTTTAAGGTGAACGCTGGAGATGATCGTCCAAATTTCCCGAGCCCTCCACTATACGGCGGCTCTGATAATCATGCGGTGGTTTTCGAACGTTGAAACCCCCAAAATTACTATTATAATTTTTTCAAGGTGTTATCTGACCTCGCCATGGTGGTATAGTAACTAAGGTACTCAGCTGCTGACCCGTAGGTCGCGGGATCGAGTCCCGGCCACGGCGGCCGCATTTCCGACGAAGGCGAAAATTCTGTAGGCCCGTGTGCTTAAATTTGGGTGCACGTTAAAGAACCCCTGGTGGTCGAAATTTCCGGAGCCCTCCACTAGGGCGTCTCTCATGATCATATGGTGGTTTTAGGACGTTAAATCTGAGCAACAAAAACATAATTAAGGTGTTGTCTACCATTCAACTGATACTGTCAATGATTTCTGCTCTGCCCAACTGGTAGCTCGCACGAAATCTTCAAAATAAGTTTTTTTTTCACTGTACTGCGTACAACACAATCATATTGTAGTTGTGGCTCATAAATCCTAGATATTGTTAAGAACGCGCTGCAAAGTGCAATTACTCAGCATTTTCAGCTTGCGCAACATAGCCTAGTCACTTTTGCGCTGTTAACTTGACTCGAGCTGACTATGTTACGTAGAATCAGCTCCCAGCGGTAAGCCCGGTCATTGAGTAACGTTAATTGTCATTGGTTGTTATTTGATTATTATTTGTCCGGTCATTGATTGTACATTACTTTCGTCCTTGCAGGTGCTTTGTAACTTGAAGTCGATTCGCATCCCGTAAGCAGAATGCAACCTCCTTGCCAAACGACGCGGCATGACGCATCTGAGTCATCTTCAAACACAGTGAGTGGTGATTTTTGTGTCGTCATTACGCACCCCGAGTTTATGAATCCCGGGGTCTGTATGAAGAGTATTTAATAACCCATTTCAGCGCATCTATATAGCTCATGTATTGTTATGTCGCTATTGTTTGAAAGGCACGCAAAGTAGAAAAAAAAAACCGCTTCAACAATTTATGACTGCACAGCATTCGGTGAGGTGAGGCCACACTTTCCACTTTCACTTCAGAGGGTGAATTTAGGCGCAGAACACAATGCTGAGAAATGTGTATAGTTCGTGGGAACATTTTCGCGTATTCTGCCATGCATTAACTTGCGGATAAACTTTTTTAAAAGCTTGTTACGTCGAGCTTAAACACACATTCCAAATAGTAATGCAATTCTTGTTTATTAGCAATCACTTCAGTGATGGCAACCTGACGCTCTCAGATACTGCTATATTCTCAGTATGCACAACCGGCGAGTGGGAGAGGGGGGGGGGTAGTGTGATCGCTGGGAAACGGCACCGCTCGGGGATGCCGACATCCCCCCAGCGGAAGTTAATCGTGTAATTGATTTCTGGCGTTTTACGTGCCAAACCCGCAATATGGTTGCGAGGCGGTCGCATTACGATGGAGGTGAAATGTTAGAAGTCCGTGTACTCCGCGCTGTCGGTGCACGTTATAATCATATTATGGTTTGTGACGTTACACTCCAGGTATTATTATTATTATTATTATTATTATTAATATTATTATTATTATTATTATATGGAACTCTGGAACAAATTGCCGAACGAAATTGTTGTTTTTGAAGATGTCACTCACTTCGAAAATGCTGTAAAGCGTACTTACGTGATTGCTAACTTTTTTTTTCAGTGCCAATTGATGCAAGCGACTGCATGTTCATAGCAAATATTTTGAAAAAAAAATGACTGTGAATTTAAAATTATTCCTGAATCGTTATTGGAATGTTGAGTTGTTAATTAAGAGAATACCAATTTTCATTCTGAGTTGTCTAGGTATTAACAAACTTTATGAACATTGTACATTCTTTATGTCTGTCCTTTCTGTTATGACACTCTATGAGGGTTGACAGTATTACCAAGTAAATTATTATTATTATTATTAATATTATTATTTCATCATTATTATGTTGGGTCTAACAAGATAAACGAGCCCTTCATCGAATCTTCCCTCTCTCGGTCAGTGCCCGGATGTGTACCACGTGGTCGATGGTGTGCACCTGAGTCGGCTGTTCACGGAGCGCAGCATCAGGTCGGCGATGTCGTACGGGCCTCGAGACGACGACGTGTTCGTCGTCAGCTACCCGAAGTGCGGCAGCACGTGGCTCCAGCAAATCGTCAATGCGGTCTTGAAAAGCGACGACGACTCGTCCGGGGAGTCGGCAGGAGCTGGGTCACAAGAGTTGCCGGCGTTCCTCGATTTGGTGGGCGCCGCAGGCGCTCTGTCCATGCCCCGACCAGGTTGCCTGAAGACTCACCTGCCATACGGCAAGCATCCCTACTCGCCGGAAGCCAAGTACATCTACATAACCCGGAACCCCTACGACTGCTGCGTTTCCTTCTACTACCACACAAGGTGGGTCTGTCAGTCAGTTGGTCGGTTGGTCGGTAGGTCAAAACTTCATTTCCAACAATGAGAAAAACGTCGTCGTATTTATTTCCGGGTAAAGGCGCGTAGACCAAGAAAACCAGTGCCTTCGTTTTCTTGTTCGTTATGTTGCAACTGCAATGCCCTAGAAAGCTTACAGCGCCATGGGGAAGGGTGCAGCGGGGAAGAGTCACAACTGTGGAAACATTTTATCGTGGTAACAGTTACATGGATACCCGTAACGGGTTTTTGCCGTCGCCGTCTTGTTTATTGTAGAGTGGAGGTCGACAACGTCTCTCCGCGCATCGTGTGTTCTACGCACTAGTGATAGCGCACGAGCGTTGGAGACGAACGCTACTGAAGTAGACATGAAATTGGATTGGATTGGATAAACTTTTATTTGGTCCTCCAAAACACGGATCGCTGTGTTGCGGGTAGCTCCCACGTGGGGACTGAGATGTCAAGCTCCTCAGCCGCCTCGCGGGCTTGGTGGACAGCCCAGAGCTGATCTGCCAAGGATGAGCGGCGGATTGCCGCCTCCCATCTGGCAGAGGTGATGTTCGATATATGAGCGAATTTGGTGCACTGCCAGAGCATGTGTTCTAATGAAGCTATTTCCCCACAATGTGGACAAACATTACTTGGGTATAGGTCAGGGTACATGATGTGTAACATTTTCAAAGTAGGGTACATCCGCGTTTGCAAAAGCCTTAATGTAAGTGCTTGGGGCCGGGTTAGATTTTTGTGAGGTGGAGGGAAAATCCTTCTAGACAGGTAGAAATGTTTAGTGAGCTCGTTATATGTTGTAAGAATTTCCTGGTTATTCCCTTCACCGGTAGAACGCATCCCCGGGGAGGCGCGGTTGGAGAGTTCTCGCGCCGCCTCGTGTGCTGCTTCGTTGAGATTGGGAGGGGAATCGTTGATTTGTCCAAGGTGAGCTGGGAACCAACTCAGAAGATGATGTGTTATGTTCTTGCCTTGCAGTATTTTCAGCGTTTGTTCACAGACCGTCCCCTTGGCGAACGCCCGTAGTGCTGCCATGGAATCACTGTAGACGACTTCAATGTTATCCATCTTGAGTGCTAAGGCGATGGCCACTCGTTCCGCAATGATTGGGTCTTTCGTCCTGACCGTCGCTGAGTTGACGACATGGCCAGCCCCATCGACTACCACTGCCACAAACGCTTTCCCATTGGCGTAGGAAGCCGCGTCAACAAATACGACCCCTCGTTCCTCGTTTGAGACTTGACGAAGTATAGTCTTGGCCCTCGCTACTCTTCTTCCGACGTTGTGTTCTGGATGCATGTTTCTCGGTATAGGAGATACCGTGATAGTTTCGCTGATGTTGTCAGGGATATCATTGTAATTGCGTCTGATTGCTATTGGGTGTTGGCCCAGCTCCTGCAGGATCATTCTCCCCGACCTTGTAGTAGATAACTTTGCAAACTGTGCTCTCTCTTGGGCTTCTGCTATTTCTTCGAGCGTGTTGTGTATGCCAAGCTCAAGCAGACGCTCGGTGCTGGTATGTATGGGTAGGCCCAGGACCTTCTTGATAACTTTCCTGAGGAGCACATTCAGTGTCTCGGACTCTGCTCTTGACCAGTTGTGCATTGCTGCCTCGTATGTGAAGTGACTTAGAACAAACGCATGCATCAACCTGATGAGGTTGTCTTCCTTGATCCCATTTCTTTTGTTGGCCACTCTGCGTATGAGGTGCACCACACTGTCTGTTTTCCGAGTTAACTTGGCTATAGATTTGCTGTTGGCGCCGGTAGACTCTATCAGCATTCCCAGGACTTTGATGGAGTCGACCCTTTGGATGGCATCCCCTTGATTTGTACGGAGATGGATGTCTATCTGGTTTAACGGCTTCCATCCCCTGGGCTTCGGTCCCCGGCGTGCAGTCCGATAAAGCAAAAGTTCTGACTTACTCGAGGAGCACTTGAGCCCGGAAGGGCGAAGGTAGTCTTCTACGGTGTCAATCGCCTCTTGCAGAGCGCTTTCAATCTGCCCCTCGCTTCCACCTGTGCACCAGATGGTAATGTCATCTGCGTAGATGCTGTGCTTCAATCCTTCAATGCTCGATAATTTCTTTGACAGTCCAATCATGGCAATGTTGAACAGCATTGGTGAAATCACTGCCCCTTGTGGCGTGCCCCTTGCTTCTAGTTCGATTGCTGCGGTCTCGATATCTGCAATCTTCATCACGGCTTTCCGATCTGTAAGAAAGGACCATACGTAGTCATAGAAGGCTTTCCCTAGACATGAAATGAGCCGAACACACATGTTACACCGTGACCGGACATCTCCGTCGCACGAAGGCTTCGTGCGATAACATCGATCCGCGTGCGAGACCTGCCGTCGATCACTCATCTGGCCGAGGGGAAACGTACCGTCCGTCTTTCGTCTGGGGTAGGAACATGGAAAGGCACCGGAGGGTGGGTGGCGGTGAGGGAGGGCTGTGTTATTCTAGCATCAACTGCGAACTTTGATCGCAGGCGCACGGACGCGAGTGCTGGTAGGCTTGCTATCTCGACATACATCTGTAGATGACTCGTGTGCTTGTCGGGCTCTTACCACTTACTGAAGCAGCCGTATTCGCGTAAGCCAGCGTTTTGTAGTTTAGCGTGATCGTATCCAAAAGATTTAGCTGCCAGCCTTATTTCGTATGTCATTCGAATTTATTGCTTTCGCATTCGCCCTGTCGAAGTGGTTATTTCTTTCTTTACAAACGGAAATAATAGTTTTTCTTAACTGTGACCGCGGCGGATTACTAAAGCAGAGTTTGCGATGCAATGAGTTCTCATTTCTGTAAGACATATCTTGGAGTTACTGCGTCACGAGTCGTGACACGAGATGTTTTCTGACACTTTATGGATGTTATTTCCGCAGGCGACTTCCGACTTATCGGTTCCAGGAGGGCACGTTCGATCAGTTCTTCAACATGTTCGTGGAAGGCAAGGTAGACTACGGTGACTACTTCGAACACTTGCTCTCCTGGTACGCACACCGTGGAGACCCGAACGTGCTGTTCATCACCTACGAGCAGCTGAAGAGAGACACAGCGGGCTGTGTTCTCAAGACTGCAGACTTCCTGGGCAAGGACAAGTACGGCGAGAAGTTTCGAAAAAATCCAAAGCTTCTAGGGCAAGTCTTGGCGCAAACGAGCGTCGAAAACATGAAATCCCTGAATTCGAAGATGAAGAACTGGACCGGATTGATAGAGTCCGTGCCGGCCGACGCCAGGGAAGAACTGAGGAAGGAACTGAAGGGCATTTTTGGGGACATTTGGGACGTACCCGGAAACGCAGGCTTCATACGCAAAGGTCTCGTTGGTGACTGGAAGAATCACTTCAACCCGGAACAGATTAGGAGAATGAAGGACCGCATCGAGTCGAAGACTCGTGAAAGTGACGTAATGGATCTGTGGAAGGATACAGGGCTCCCTTGAGCTCACCATCGGACGAAAATTGGGCAATAAAGGAGCTTTAACACATGACAGCATCACCGAGGTGTATTATTATTATACACCGAGGTGTATCTCTCAAAAAAGACGTCGTTTGCATAATCTTGCGTTGTATGGCTCGACGCTTTCGGAGTTTATTTTTCTTGAAATTCGATGCTTTTTTATGGGAGTTTATTGATTTTTTGAGACAATTCTAGGTTTATCAGAGTTTATTTCTCCTACATCGCAAATTCTCCGAACTTCAGTGTTTAGTTTTGCATCACGAGCAGTTGCATTGTCTTCTTATCAATTTTGTGTGCAATGAAAACGCGTTACGTTCTTTGTCGTAATCTTGTTTTTTTTTTCAATGTTTTAATTTTTTCTCAAGCTCTTTTTATTTATACTGTTCACATGGTCGTTGATATGCGAGGCTTTAAGCTCCCAAAAATGTAACTTGTAGGGAAGCAGGGGCCAGTAAGGTTGCTTCCGAGGTTTTTTCTAGCCTTCCGCATCATCCCCATTATATTAATGAAAAATAAAGGACCTATAATTATGATTATGCTCACCTCTAAAAAATCTTAGATAAATAATATGCGAACACTCTATACACAATTTAGACGTCTGCAAGGTTTCAATTTGCGTACAGGTATATGGCACACACAAGCACAAATACTTGAATAGGTCACGAATAAGTTTGCTCTTATTACTACCTTAAAGCTTGCTGTCATAGACGCAAGCATATTTTTCGAGCTTGCTGCCGCTAATAGAGGTAACCTCCTTCATAATTCTCAGCCTTTAAAATGTACGTTGAACGTTGTAAATGTCTTTTTTTTTTAATCAATGCTTAGTGGATAAATCCGAAACGTCAAAACGTTTATCGACGAGTGTTGGGTGTTTAACGAATCTTTTCAGATTTATCCGAATACAAGAAGCCACCACGAATGACATATTTTGGGTCTTTTTTCATTTTGTTATAATACAACATATGTAATTGGCTGGGCAAAAAAGAGTAGCCGTTTTTGCCATAGAATGCACCGAGGTCTCCTATACACGATTTCAATAAAAACAAATTGGCCCCGTATCTGCATGGTAATATGCCAATTTCGTCGAAAGACGATAGTCTTGCATATGGAGAGAGTGAACAAAACGTTTATTTGATGTTCTGCGCAAGAAAATCGGTGAATGGTATTCTGGAGGCGCTGCGTCAGAGTGCCTCGAGCGTGAAGCGAAGGCGAATGAATGCATCAAGTTACGTCACACGTGAGACATGAGCGCTATCTGGCAGTTATCTCGAAAAACAAAGCGTGCGGCTCTGAGACGGGCGCGCACGCCTGTCTCAGAGGTGATAAGGTGTAGAACGCAAAGCGACGGGTAGGTGCCTCCACCATGTCGTCTTAGCAAAGCGTTGGAAACACTTGCCTTTTCGTGCAAGTGTTCCATGGTCAGCGCAACGTGATAAACGCTACGGTTCATAAAATTAATTATGTATGCCTTTTCTACTAAAAGACGCACATACATAATATATACGTGTTGTTATAGTGCCTCATATATGTGCAAAAATTGCTTTTTAGTTGACGATCGCAAAGTATGAACGTTGAACCCTGAGCAACATTGGTGGGTGCTGCGGATAGGGTCGGCCGGTTGGGGTATCGGCTGGTGCCCTTTTCAGTACTCAATATCGTCAAGAGTGGACAAATAGTCAAATGGACAGAAAGACCAAAGTTTTTGCGTCGAAGGTCCCCAAGAAATATCGTGTTTAATAAAAAAAATTGGCAGATCCCACGTACAGCGGGAATCGATGATATGCGAAGCATAAATGAAAAATGTTTTATGTCACTTTAATGTTAACACCACGTTACAAGGCGGAGGTAAGTGATGCCGTACATGACATCCGTGTCATGATTATCATGTTTAGATGTGTCGTGTACCTTCGTCTTCTATTCACGACACGTGATACCAAATTTAATATATCTGTAGCTAGCAAAACGGCAGCTAGCACGCTAAAGAGCATGGTTTGTTGTCATGTTCTTACATGACAGGCGTGTCAGGATTATCATGTTTGCACCAGTCATATATTTTGTCATCCATCGACGTCACGTAACACCAAATTTCACTAATGAGGAGCTAGCCAAACGGTCACGAGCGCATCATGAAGGGCCCAGTATACTTCAATGTAGCGTTGACGTGCGCGCAGGCTGGGTACAGCGACTCAAGCTTAGCAAAACGCGAGCACTTAATAGTCTGAAGCCAGGTGCGACCAGCATCCATAGGCGCGGCCCAGTGGCAACCGGTGCGAGCATTTCTCACCGATGACGTCACCCAGACGGCGCTGCGTCTGCCTCTCTTCGGGACGCCGGCTGCGCTCAAACGCGCATGCGTCTAAGCAGCGCAGCGCGAAGTGCGCCTGCGAAAATGAGGCAGGCAGATAGGCGCGTGGCGTGCTTTAGAATAGCTTGTTTTCTCAAAAACTGATTCGTCATAGTATTTTTTGTTAATTTTTTATTCCTGTAATTCACGATGTCTATGTATATTGCCTCTCTCTTTGCTAATTGTTGTTTACAATGCGCAAAATGCAAGTGCACGTGCGTGTGTTTATTTTTGTCTTTTAGTGTAAATGCCTGTGTTTGCTATAACGTCGGTTTTGTAACGTATTTTATGACGATTTTTTTATTTTTTTTTCGCCTGAATTTTAACATTTATGTGTATGATATTCATTGTATGTGTTTTCCACTCCCGTAAGAAGCCCAGCTTGGGGTTGACAGTGGTAATAAACAAACAAAACAAACAAACGGCTTCTTCACTTCTCTAGGTACATGTCGCATGCAGGTCAATAGAGAGTGGTTCCTCAGAAAACAATTTCTGAGACAATATTGGCATCCACTCCTTTAGTACTGCTAATCAGCGTTTGCTTTCATAGAATAAATAAGCCCTCACAACTAACGGACACAGAACTTTATTGAGCATGTCAAAAAACATTACACAGGAGAAAACACCCATACGTGGTTAGAACGATAGAACGAAAGCAAAATAGCAACATAAACTTTAACACGTCGAGTAGGACTCATTATGTAAGCTATACAGCAGGAAATACACCAAGTGGTAATCGTGGAATAAACAGCCGAACAGAAAAGCCTAATTAAGACACCAGCGACTGCTATAGCACGCGTGTGCTACAAATAATTGTTGCAGAAGTCATGCAAATATTCGTTGCCCCGCAAGACAGGACGGCTGACGAACCTAAGCCCTCCTTTTCCAACCACCAGCTTTACGAAGAAAACGTGAATTTCATTGCAAAGATCTGAAAATCGTTTACGCATCCTTCTAATCATTCATGTTGATCTATTCGTTTGCCATACAACGGCGATGATAGTTTAACGCCGTAACTTCTGGGAAGTCGGTGATGTAACGCTCAAGCAGCCCCACTGAGGTTCTTAGTGTTTCTTGACGGAAGAGAAAGCACGGCTATTGCACACAACGTAAACGTCATCGTCTTCACCAGACTCTGGCACGATTAACACAAGGTCGATGCTGTCGTCCACAACGGGACACTGTAAATCGGGACACTGTGAAACGCTCTGGTAAGCAGAAGTGGGGCAAACCCGCGACAATTCGTTCCCCGATCCACCGCTTCCCTTCGGCGCTGCTGTCGACTCGCAAGGACGGTTCGGAATGCTGTCACGAACTGCATCGTTCTCTGCAGAGGAGACGGGAGTGTAATGGCTTCCAGAGAGAGCACTTGCAATATTGCCCGTCAGTGGACGATCATTCGAGGCTTGCCCAGCAACGCTGCTTCGGTGAGGCGAAGGGGAACGAACGCACGACCACTTGTTCCTCCCTTACTTGTCGCTATCTTACGGTGGCGCTGGCGTAGAGTAGAAGTAGGCGAAATCAATCGTGACCGAAGTGTTGTCACTCGCGTTTCCGGCAGGACACGCGGCAGTCATGCTTACGCTTTCAGACGTGAGGCTCACAGCTGCAGCGCCGATGCCGGAGTCAGCCCAAGCTCGAAATCTGCATCCAGAGCACCATCACCTGTTGTGTCTGGGTCTTGTTTTGCGTTGCCGTATTGATCGTTCATATGGTCGATCTCAGCCGGTGTGGGTGGATCGCGCGACGGTTCCCGCTCTGCATTTTCACAATCCTCGGGAGTTGGCGTCAAAACGGGAGCATCATTAAGAATGCTCTCCACACTTAGGATCCAATCAATCAAAGAATGCTGACCTCTAGCCCCATCGTCGCGAGCCGTAACGCTGCTCCTTTCGGTCGCAGAATCGGCCGAAACGGCCGTTCTAGACGACGCCTTAGTAGCGGCCGCCGAAGCTGTCGAAGTCACCAATCCTTCGGTCAGTGACGCGGTCTCGCGAGACGCGGACGTCGCGCCGCTGTCATCTTTAGTCGCACCTTGACGCTGAACTGCGTTCGCCGTCGTGGGACCTGCCGCAGCGCACTTACGGCTACAAGGCTGCAACAGAGTTGTCGTCATCACGCTGTCAGCGTCGTGCGGTGTTGTTTCGTCGAGAAAAGATAGGGGCAGCAGCTCCGGACGACATCTGCCGTGGTACGGCGAATCACGATCGATGTAGGGCGTTGAGTAGAACTGATGCGCCCTACCTCGGTGGAACGGTTGTCGCAAACCGAAGAAAGGAGCGTCGTTTCCAACCCCAGGATTGAAGCGCGGCGGTCCAGCGCGGCGTCCAAAGAACGGCCTCAGTGGTCGTCGTCCTCTCCACGAAGGAACGGCTCCGAACACCGGTCCACCGCCGCCACCTCGCCAGCGCCGACACCGGGGAAACGGACTTGGTCGCTCCGACCAGTCGAACTGAAGCGGTGGACGCGGCAGAGAGACGCCGTGATCGACGCCTCGCATGTCAGTCAACAGGTCGTTCAGTACCGTCGACGCCGAGCTCACGCCAGTGATGCCAGGTACGTAGGCCAAGATGTTCGCGGGTAGCTCGATTAGCTCCTCCGTTTCGTGGCGCAAACTAACCGTTGCAGTCGGCGAAGACTCTCCATTGCGCGAAGATGATGATTCAGATGCGTCTTGTTCCATATCGGGAACTTCTCTGTGGGAGTAGCGTCAGGGTAGCGCCGTTACAAATGAACCCGCTGATACGAGTACGAAACACGCCAAACGTACCAAGGGAGACGCGGCCATGCGTTTGTCGCACTCCAACAACTCCGCCGTAGAGAAAGAGAGTCTGTCAGCTCTGAACACGACCTACTGTACTCCTGACCTGCCCTGCTGGCGGCGGTCTACGGAGCTGCTTGCGCCGGCTCGGATGCCGAACTTTGCCGCCTAGGGGGCGCTCGAGTTACCCCAGCTGAGCGCTGGTGGATGCATGGAATTGCACGGGTTACTGCCGGTTCGAGAAGAGTTTCATCACGCATTGAGTAAATATGGCGGGTATCTTGAATCATTTTATTTCATGTGACTTTGAGAATCTTCTTTTGCATTTTAGTTGACATTTCAATGCATTATTTTTTTAATATAACCGCAAATCAGATACAAACACATGTATTAGCGTGCAAAACAAGAAAGAGTGATGACAGAGAAAGGTTGTAAAAAGTGCTGGCCGGCTATACGTGTATACAATGGTAGACTTGTTGTCGCACACTCAGCTGGATTGAATTTACTGTCTGGACAAGAAAGGGCAAGGACATGACACTTGACAGTGGCCGCGGCATCCAGCGCGCATAGAAAACAACCCAATACAGACAATTTTGCGCATAAATACCTTCGTCTCAAATGGGAAATGTAGATCGCAGGTACATGAATAATCAATAAAAACACTCTGCAACTCTTTTAAAACGAAACAGCACCAACACCAAACAACTTTACCCGCATGATTGCAGCGTTTGCTCTTTTGGAGAGCAGATTAACCTATGCAAGTTCACAGTTCAGCTTGGCTATTTGGGTTTTTAATTCAGCATTATTCCCTGCCATGGTTTGGCATTTCCGGTGCGATGATTTTGCGGAAGTCATCACACGGCGCATGTTCTGGCTGGTTATAGTTGTTTGCGTGGTCAAGGAGCGTCAGTCTTTTTTTTTTTACTTTGTCGCCAGGGGTGCAGTTTCAGGTGGTTCTGTGAGTTCAAATTCGGTGAGAGGGTGCATAAAGTCTGAGGATGGTCCCGCAGTTCTGTTTGCGGATGGTACTGATGACATGTCGCTCAATGTCAAGCTCTGATGCGCCGGGGCTGAACGTGTTTTCTTCCTGCATTAGAAAATTGCGTTCGGTTATACGCCTTTCCTTGAAATTCGTTTTAATTGGTCCAAATTATATGCAAGAGCCGTGGGGAGACGTCAAGCATTAAACATTGTTAGTAATTTTTTTTCTTTGGGCAGGAGCCATGTTCCTGAACATTTGAACGTTTCAAGGTGCGGCGGACTTTTGCCACGGGCGGCACCATGTACTTAGGGTTGTGTGGAAACGAAACACTGAAGGCACAGCATTAGCTTTCAGTCTTTTTTATTTTTATTCCCGGCTTATAGTCGGTTGGAGCAAAATGCACACTGCACACCCTCGACCTGTCATTTGGGAGCCAAACTTCATTTCCAGCACCTTGAAAAGAAGATGAACATTCAGTGAAATATTGGGATTAAAATACAAAATTTCTTGTTCTTTTCTAAGGAGTATATCATTCAGTTAGAAGTTTATAGCATGGTGGTGAAGTGAATAAAACACGGCCATGAAGTGAGCGTATGACTTCACCTAGTTAACCATGTGACACACGTAGCTGACTGAGATACATTAGCACTAAACAAAATGGATGACCACAAGAAAGAAGACGAGGGCACACGCTACTCACAAATTTTCATTAGGAAAAAATGATCGTCATCTTTTCATTTTTTTTGCTATAGAACAGTTGTGAGTATAGCACATCGTCATTTACTTTCTGGAGGTTGTTGGTTTATTTATTATTTTTGCGCTAATAATATGCGTCTCAGTCTGTCATGCACCACCAACCAGCCCAGCAACTCGCTCTTTAAAGACATGTAGTCATTTACAACCCATTACATTTTCAGCATGCCAGACAACGCCTAATTGAGCAGACTTACCCTTTCTGAAATCTCCTTGATCCATTTTTCACCAACCTCGGTCACTGGAAACTCATGAAAAGTCACATCATAAATATTCCCTTGCCTTGATTCGCAGAAAGGCACGCAGCACCCCACCATCGTGATGGTTCATTTGCACCAAGAAGCCTCGCTTGGATTGGATAAACTTTTATTTTTTTTATTGGATAAACTTTTATTAAACCTCACTTCGCTGGTGTACAAACTGCACCTACCTGCACGCTTCTATCGCAGCTCGGCACGAGGAGATGATAGCAAAATATCGTCATTATACTCTTAAGTTTATTCAAAAAGAGGTTTTTATTCATTTTTTTTTCAATCGTCAAGAATGTATGCAGGCGTAAACATTGCTGCTTTTCTCCCAATGTCGCGCGAGCAGACGAAAAAAAAAAAGCGCGACGGATTATGTTTTGGGCCGTCAGCAGCCGGTGCGGATGGGATAAGTTGTAGCGCCACAGAGCGCATAGCGGCAGGCGCCAGTACCAGAAAGGGTGTGCTGACGCTCCGCTCACTGGGCAGGTCAGTAGAATACAGTAGGTCGTGGCTCTGAGATGGCGGCGAGTGGTTGTGGCTGCGCGACTACGTCCGCGGCAAGAAGTAGTTCGTCCACCGTTAAACCAGGAGGCGTTGGTTGAACGTTAAAAATGACGTCGAGCTGCATACATCCATCGCTAGAAACTGCAGGGTACACTCCAGTGCTGAAGATAGCCGCGATACGGCTAAAAAAAAAAGACAGATCTCACGTACAGTGCGATCGATGATATGCGAAGTACGAATGAGAAAGGTTGATGTGTCACTTCAAAATCAGCACAACGTTACGAAGTGGAGGTAAATGATGCTGTACATGACTTCCGTGTCATAATTATCATGTTTAAACACGGAGGAAGGAAAGGTAAGGAGAGGGCATGTCCAGCCGGCGTGGGGCGTAAAAATTGTGGCGGAAATGACATCGTGGCGGCCATATTCACTAGGCACAATGACGGCGTTGCTATGGTTACGTGTTGCGTAGTGGAGCTGGTTTAGCAGTGAGCGGCCGCGGCTGGCGGCGAAATGTGTGCCTCCCCAGGTCTCGTGCTGAGCCGTGGCGGACAATATCTGTGCTCTGCGCCGCGTTATTTGTTACGCAGTGTTCTCATGGCTGTTACATTACTCTTAGCAACGTTTACAAATCCCTTTGTCCATCACGGGGTTTCAACAGTGCGTAGAACAAGTGCATATCCATGTGTCGTCCGGCGGATGACGCGGATGAAGCAGTTAGTGTTCAGCGAAATTGCGTTGGGCACCATGACGAAGCTGAATTGGCTGAATGACGACGAACGCCTTGCAGGTCAGTGACGGTTGAGCAGTGTTCCTGCGACAACGGACGACGCTGTTGAGCCCAGCAAGACGCCGTGAAGACCATGTGCACATACGTAGTTTCGTGTTGTGTGTGTACAGTAACAACTTGCATGTGCGTATTAAAACACCTTTTCTGTTCCGCTTGGTACACTCTCCACCAGCATTGCATGTAATCTCAACGTAACAGCAACCACGTTCAACTGTCACTAGCACCGTGCTCAAAGTCACCACGGTCGCAGAATGCTGACGCCGGTGCGTTTCACGCGGAACACGGACACAGTGGCAGGACGCTGCGTCGGCCGCGTGGCGGAATGCAACCGTAGAAGGCGCACGACCGATCGTGTTGTCTGTACAGTTGCTGAATCAATGACGTGAAAGCACTCGCCGTTGTCAGTGCATCTCGCGCGCGTTCTCTCGTAGTTGCTTCGTTGTCGGCGAGCTGTTACTCCCTGTTATTACTCGGACGAAGCGATTTCGTTGAAGGTGTCCCACTGGCTCAGAGTGATGAACCCAGTTCCATTAGTTTCGGATCGTCACGACACACGCGCTGCGCAGCCCACGTGCTTTCCGAGCCGTAGAGGGAGTCGCGCCTTTTGCTTCGCATTCATATGTAAACAGGATTCGCTCGCAGGATTTCAAGCTGGACGGTTGTGCCCTCGCGATCTCCGACTTCAGCGTAGCTCCCGCCGACTGGTTCGCCCTCCGCGGTCTCCTGACGCCGTGCAGCTCTCGCATTGGGGCACCCCGCCCTTGGACTCCTTCGACCGGATCCCCACTTTCCTATCTCCTTCTTTTTTCCTCTCGTTGGCTGTCTTCTTCTCCGTCTATTTTCCTTCTATTCTTTTTATCCCTCCTTCCCCCCAACCCTATAAGGCACTGCGCCATGTCGCCTGAAGGCAGACAGAAATTAGGTGCCTTTTTCCTCTTCATTCTAACCACTACCACCACCATATGTAAACAAGAGAGGAGAATTTGCCTAGTCAATATGGCCGACTTCCGGCTTCATCGCGGCTTCACAACGAGTTACGTCAGGGCCTCTTTTTACCTGTCCTTCGTCCGTGTGTTTAAATGTGTCGTTTACCTTCGTCATCTATTCACGTCACGTGATACCAAATTTGGTATATGAGAAGCTAGCGAAACGCCCGCGAGCAAGCGATGAGCGTGGTATGTTGTCAGGTTCTTACATGACACTCGTGTTAGGATTATCATGTTTGCACCATCCATATATTTCGTCATCCATTATTGAAGTCATGTAACGCCAAATTTGGTATATGTGGAGCTAGCAAAACGGCCGCGAGCGCATCATGAAGGGCCCAATATACTTCAACGTAGCGTTGACGCGTGCGCACGCTGGGCACGGCGACGCTACGTTAGTGGTTTAGCCGATCGCCGTGGATGGCGTGGTTAGGTAGTGCCATTCGGTGGGCATTATGTGCAAGCAGGCAGGTTCTGGCAGCGTCAGGCAAATCTTTACGTCACACGTAAAGCGCACTCAGTTGAGTTTCGGTTTCGGTATTGTGGTTTTGGGGTAATTAAAAAAAATGGCAGCATATCCACGGAGTGAGTGATGGATAGTGGGGCGAAACATTCGTCCGTCCATGCGTCCGTCTGTGTGACCGTTCATGCGTCTGTTCGTGCGCCCGTCCCTGCGTTCGTTCATGCATCCGACCCTGCGTCCGTTCATGCGTCCATCCATGCATCTGTCTGTGTGTCCGTTCGTCCATCTATTCAACACTTCAAGTCCCACCATCTCGCATCTTTTTTATCATATATTCTCTATATAGAAGCATAGCCATTCAGTGGACATTCCAAGGACTAAACGAGAGGTGGCACACGCACACTTTCTTACGGCTTGCGCTTCGGGTCTACTTCCCACCTTCAACCACCTTGAGTTCATGGTATATACTAGTTCACTGTATTCATGGCACTGTGGCCCAATGCTCGCTAAATCTTTCTATAACCAAGGAGGTTACGCCCAGCGAGTATAACGTAGCAACCTTTTCCTGTCAGATAGTGCTCAATGTACATGCCAGTGGCTGCTAATGTGAAATGAGAGACAGGAGGATTCAGCTTTTAATTTCTTACGGCTTGCACTTCGTATCTGCTTCCACCTTTAACCACCTCGAATTCATTCATGGTATATACTAGTTCATTGTATTCATGGCCCTGCGGCTCAGCGCTCGCTAAACCTTTCTAAAACTAAGGAGGTTACACCCAGCGAGTATAATGTAGCAACCCTTTCTTGTCCTATAGTGCTCAATGTACATGCCAATGGCTGCTAATGGGGATCGCAGCGTGCGCGTTGACTAAAAGCCGAATGCTCCTGTCTCTCATTCCCCATTAGCAGCCACTGGCATGTACATTGAGCACTATTTTTTATTGTTAAACAACGCACAGAAGAAATCTCTCCCCGGCACTACTTTAGAGGTCAAATGTTATACCTTTTTCGGGTATGTGCCACTGGTGGTTACGTACTACGAGAGACGCACAAGCCACGCCATAAGGAGCTTCGCCCCTAAAAAAACTCCTAAGTATTTCCCCGAGGATGAACATGGTTAAGTGCGAATGCACGGGGTGATGCTATGAGGGGTATTTATTAATTCGCACTATTATATTTATTAATCACAGTATGGTGCCTTTATGGTGTAATGGTTCCTGGGAATCACAATTTGATCACACGGGGGAGTTTACGTTAAGTCCAGGGCTCGCACCCTCTCCCGCGCGGCACGTTCACTGGCTCGAACGGCTTCGGGAACGTCCACTCGCCGTTGACGATTGCGAGCGGCGTTGACGCCGGCTTTCATCGCCCTTCTCCGCCTGACGCTTGCGTTGTCGTTCCACTTCTAGGGCCGCGTTCGCGGCTCGATGCTGACGCCTCATCTCGGCCTCGCGAGCGCGCAGTTCACCATCCGCTGCACGCTTCGCCCGCTTGTCCTCGGCCTCGCGAGCGCGAAGTTCGGCATCCTCTGCACGCTTCGCCCGCTTGTCCTCGGCCTCGCGAGCGCGCAGTTCGGCATCCGCTGCACGCTTCGCCCGCTTGCACTCGGCCTCGCGAGCACGCAGTTCGGCATCCGCTGCATGCTTCGCCCGCTTACTTTGGTCTCACGAGCCCTTCGCAGCGCCGCCTTGTCTTCCAACGTCGGCGAAACCACCGCGGTACGGTCACCTCCAATGACGGGTGCAGTGCTGGCATTCGGTTGTACTGCATTCGTTGTTGATGGTAGCGTTGCCTCCGGGACATCGATCGCACGACCCACTCTCGACGGGAGACTGAGAGAGAAGGCGGGCGCGCGAGAGAGAGGGGTGCGCGCGCAGCTACAGCGAGCGTGGAGCGGAGGAGCGAGCGAAGGGGGAGGGGGACGCGCGCAGCGGCGTTAAAGATATAAGGCGCGTTACTGACACCGATATCAGCGTCGCGTCCGTGGCTTATTCGGTAGAGAGTCGCGCTGCAGCCTGCCAAGTCATCTTTCTTTTAAAGATAGAAGACTGCGGACGCCGCCGACGGCGGTGGATGGTTTGGGGTCGCTTATAAAGTGTATTCACACTTAAAAAGCAACCTTGAGACCGGCGTCGGTGAAAATAGTACGCGACGCGCTTGTTTCGCGCCCTGCATCTGTCGGGGGATTATGGCCGGGATACAGAGGAGACGCGCGCACGCGTCTATTTTCCGCGTGCTTCTAACGGCAAATATCAGACTTTGAGACGGGGCAGTGTGAGCAAAGCAGCTCCCTCTGGTCAGTGTGCGGTGCCTGTGAATCATCCGCTGGTCGCATCCGTCCGTCATCTGTCTGCCTGTTTGACGCACGGATGGGCGGATGGACGCCGGACGGATGCTTGGACGGACAGACGCACGAACGGACGGACAGATGGACGCACAGACGGACGTACGGGAGGACGAATGGATGCATGAACGGACGGATGCTCTCACAGACGGACGGAAGCAAGAATGGGCGGACGGGAGCGCAGACGGACAGATGGACGCTTCGCCCTACTCATGCGTATCCTAACCCTGCAGTTCTTCATGTCATCTACCCTGAATGGTATCCAAGTGCGGATTGCCCCGCTTGTGTACTGTTAGCCACATTCAATCATGTGTTGTGGGAATGTGAAGCCATCGTCCCCGCCTTCAACGAGGACAGGTGGGCTGCGCTCTTACGCAGCCCCGAACTTAAGGATCAAACCCTGGCCGTCCAGAGTGCCCGTGAACGGGCCGCCAAGCTCGGCTTGACGGTCCCTACGTGGGATTAGGCGGGTGGCGTGGGGTCTCCCCTGCGTCTTCTCAGAACAAAAATAAAGCTTTAATCAATCAATCAATCAATCATCATTCGCTCAGTGGATATGCTGTAATTTTTTTACCATATTAAGGCCCGCTCGCGGAGACTGTGACTGATAAAAAAATAAGGCTGCTCACTTTTGTTCTCGCTGTTTCGCAGTATAGCGTTCGAAGTTCAGTGTGCGCTTAGCACTCGCTCTACTGACACTGGCAGTATACGGGTAGCATGTATTGGATATTTCGCGATTTGGCTGGACCTGGTGCGCCACGAACTAGACGATTGTACGAAGCGACAAACACTTTTCGCTTTTGCCCAGACGTCTCTCTTGTTCTTGTACAGACGTCTCTCTCTTAGAGCCACAACTTTAGCTACAACTCGGCCGTTGAGATGAAATTGTTGTGACGCAAGTGGATGGGAGTGGCATTCCGGGAATCAGCGTGCATGCTCTCATCTCATAGGAATGATCAACAGTGCGGGATAAAACTTATGCGGCTGTGAGGAGATCATGGAACACATTCTATGCCACTGCCCTTCTCATCAGAGTCAACAACGCCTTCTAGGAGCCAAACTCGATTGTCTCGATGCAAGGCCGCTGTCCGAAAACAAGGCTCGTTGAGCAGTCGATGGTGCGCTTTAATTTAGATTTGTCAACGATACTTGTATGTTTTACGGTGTGCTCCTCGCGTGCATGGTGTGCTCTTGATTGGGGGTGTAAAAAAAGTGGGAGCCTGTTAACTGTCCTTTGGAACAAGGAAAAAAATGGCAGCATATCCACGGGGTGAATGATGGAGCGTGGGGTGAAGCATCCGTCCGTCCATTCGTTCTTGCTTCCGTCCGTCCATGCGTCCGTCTGTGTGACTGTCCGTGCGTTCATTCGCCCGTCCGTGCGTGCGCCTGTTCGTGCGTCCACACATCCATCTGAGCGTCCGTCCCTGCGTCCATCCGTCCGTGCAGCCATCTGTGCTTCTGTCCATGCATCAGCCTGTGTGTCCGTTTGTCCATCTAGTCAACACTCCAAGTACCACCATGTCGCATCTTTTCATCACATAGTCCCCATATAGAAGCACCGCCATGCAGCGGACATTCCAAGGACTAAACGAGAGGAGGCACACGCACACTTTCTTACGGCTTGCGCTTCGTGTCTACTTCCCACCTTTAACCATCTCGAGTTCATGGTATATACTAGTTCACTGTATTCATGGCAATGCGGCCCAACGCTCGCTAAACCTTTCTAAAACCAAGGAGGTTACGCCCAGCGAGTATAACCTAGCAAGCCTTTCTTGTAAGATAGTGCTCAATGCAGATGCGAATGGCTGCTAATGGGAAATGAGAAACAGGAGAAAACGGCTTTTAGTTAACGCGCACGCTGCGGACAGATTTTTCATTGTTCAACAGCGCACAGGAGAAATCTCCCACCGGCAACCTTGCAGGTCAAAGCGTAAGACTTGTTACGTACTACAACGAGGGACGAACGGGTGCCGCTTTAAGAAGCTTCGCCCCTAAAAGATGCAAAGGAGGCGCGTCGTTGGCGCGGCACATGCTCATATGTAGCATATTTACGACTGCATTTGTCACTCGTGCAGTTTTGAGGACGATGCTTCATCTTCATAGGCATGCGAGCTCACTACTGTACATGCCAATCGGTTTTTTTGTTGATCTTTATTTATTCTGTGTACAATCCACCGCGGAAGATCGGCCACGAGGAGAGTGGTGCCTTGTTATATAAAGGAAATTGTTTATTTTCTCAGTATGATTTAGGTATAGATAGTTCTTGAATAAACTCATTACCGTGATTCAGATAAAGAAAAAAAACAGATCAGTATTGTTGAAGACTACGCTGAATCTTGATAACCTGAACATTCAACACCCGTTTTGTTTCACGTACGAAATCAAATACGCACCTGTGACTGAAACCCATAATAATATTATCTGGGGTTTTGACGATATTGCCACGTTCCATTTCCCAAGTTTTGTTATCGTCCCAAAACACTACATCGTGACAATATGATTATGAGAGACACTGTAGTGGAGGGCTCTGTTGGCTGATTAGAACATCTCAGTTGGCTGATTTGAATGTGGCGCGCTCGGTCAATGCAAGGATCGCTGTGGAAGTCCGTGACTTGTCTACGCGTGCGCACGCGATCACCTTGAAAATGCGTATTCGAAGAAAAAATAAAAAGTGCTCAAGGTCATAAGGCGCGCGTGACGTATTTTCTTTGCCCATGTCATTTCTCCCTGCTTAGCTTCCAGCGCTTTCGTCGGGACAAGAGGAGGGAGAATTCGATTGCAGCCTGTGACAAGTCATTATAACTCCGCTGGACGTATTCCTAAAGTTTTTGCGGCGTTGAGTTTGTGAGGCAATAAGCTCTTTTAGTGAATCCTTTCCTTGGTTACTTGAAAAAGTGTTTCAGGGCCCCCTTCGACGTGCGCTAACATCGCAAAGTCCACGGGCCCCTAGCGTTTCACCTCTACATAAATGCGACCTCAAGGGCTGGGATCGAACCGGCCAGCATTGGTTCAGCAGCCGAGCACTTTAACCACTATACGAGGCTGAAACCAAGTGTGGTCGCTCCAACAACAACAAAAACAAACAAACTAACTAAGAAACCACACAAAGTTATAAATTTAAGCCCGTCTTTCGGAGCAGTCCATCTAGGAGTCTTTTTCTTTAGTTGGTAAATAATCTGCGTGCTAGGAAGAAAGGATGTAGACATTTACTGTCATTGCAAATGACGCATAGAGGTGACTGCGCCAGGCCAAACCTGTGTATGTCAATAATGTTCATCGTGGTGTGGAAGCACCCCGGCGGTCTTCGTAATCACGTGGTAAGGCACGGCACACACAGAAGAGCAGGAAGAAGACAATAGCAGATTGAGGTGGGAAGCAATGCTGTCCAGCTCTGTCCTGGTAATCAACCGAGGCTAGACGGGAGGGTTGGAAAGATGGCCATAACCAGCGGTGCTTTGGAATAGGAGCCCGATCCCGTGGCGTTGCCCTGTTTTAGCGGCAACGAAGTCTCTTCCGCAAATAAAGTTTTGTTCTTGTTCTTCAGTGGGGAACTTGGAATCGTATTCTGGTCCCTGATATTTCTGCCTTTCCAGAAGAGCACCCTTGTTTTTTCTACAAAAGTTGATGAGGAAACTGAGATTCTGATAAAGTTGACTTTGCGAAGTTTCATCCTGGGGCTGCCCTTGGGGAGTTGGCGCAGGGGCATACGTGATGCTGTGTTTATAATATAAAAGACGCAAAAAGATGTCGTGTTACCATTGCCAGTGAATCTAAAATATTATGGAATAGAATGGAATGGAATGAAAAAAACTTTATTTTTATGGAATAGAATGATTCAATTATTTTTCTACCTTACCTCTATTAAAGGCGAGGCTCCTTATGGTCTGGGGGAATCCAGCGTCCTTCTAGCGGTGTAGCCAGTCCAGCATATCCACAGACAGACGGAAGGAAGGACGGACGGACAGACAGACAGACAGGCAGATCAATGTACTGATGGACGGATGGACTGACGGACGGATGGATGGACGGATGGACAGACAGAAAGACAGACAGACAGCCGCTTCGACCTACTCATCATTCAGTCCATAAATATGCTGTGATTTTTTATTATTTCAATCGTTTAACATTACTTTAATTAGCCTTGCATTAAATGACCACAAAATTATTTACAAATATTTTTGCTTTCCTATAGATTATCTCTTTTGAATATGTTCCCGTTTTTTTTCTCCCCACCCCCTCTTTTATAAGAAAACACATTCTACTGCTGCACGTTTTGGGGCTGATCTTCCATGGGGGGTTTTGCAATTGTTTCGGGAATCATCATCATCATCACTATCATCATCATCATAATCGCACTGGGTTACTTCCTTTCTCTTCTTGATCCATATTAGTTTCACTTTTTAGTTTATTATTATTTGGCATTATATTATTTTTTATTACTCTACTATTTTTGTTTCTTTAACAATAGGCTCCCAATCAGTGTATCACACATTGACTACTTCAAGGTTTTATGGCCGATCCCCAAGAATGGGTATGTGCCAGTACTTACAGGCAACAAAGAAACAAATAATCAACCAACCAACAGAAATTCATTTTCCCGTAGTGGGCAAGCGGACGTGTGGGAAACGAAACCTCGCGCACTGTGTCGCTCGCACGTCCTTGCGCGAGACACGTTCTCGCGAGAAACGTTGTACGCCGAACGCATCGTCGCTTCCGAGATCCTTTTGAGCAGAATTGAAGCCTACTGCAGCGAACCACTGCCATGGACGACTCAGATGTCGGTGAGCTTAAACTAGAGCACGTATCTTGAGGCGTGAGGCTTATGACTTTGCTGTGGTGGCTAGATAGCATGACAGCCGAAGCCGGTCAATGGAGAGGCTTGAGGAACTGAGGGACAGCGCAGGAATGTATGGCAGAGACGCTTAAAGATGTACTGACATGATCTTGAGGCATCGCAAAAGGGACCTTTCAAGGGCCAAGCTCCTTAAGGTCTAGGGAGCCCATTCCTCCGGCGTAGCCAGCACTGTGATTTTTTAGGGGTGAAACTCCTTATGGTCTAGGACAGTCCATTCCTGCGGCCTAGCCATCACAGAAAGACAGACAGACAGACAGACAGACAGACAGACAGACAGACAGACAGACAGACAGACAGACAGACAGACAGAGACAGACAGACAGACAGACAGACAGACAGACAGACAGACAGACAGACAGACGCTTTGCCCCACTAATCATCATTCACTCCCTAGATATGCTTTGATTTTTTTTTGTTTCTTTTATATGCAGCGTTAACACACTCTGCACACTGGAGTCACCCAACATGTGTGAAATTCTTTCTTTGATTTTAAGTTTTTCGTCTCCGAGCATCAGCAAGCCATCCCCACCGAACTCGACATTATCCTGTTACGCAGGTGGCGTGACTTCATATTATTGGATTTAATAGGGGGCGTCGTCATGCCTGATTGGCCCAAGGAATCCGTGAGAACACATACGCAGTGGGAAGGCAACTCTCGTTTGGAAATTGACGGTAGCGAAAGTGGAGAGTGCTACATAATTACGTCACCGAGGATTAGCGCAATGAAACGAGGTGCTTGTCCGCTTGACGTCGACGGCTCTGTCATGTCACGTGCGAAAGGTGGACGCCCTTTTGCTACGGCAGAGAGAATGGCAGAAGACAGAATTGAGGAGTAATCGATGCAACACCATGGCTGAATCTCAATTGAAGCAAAGCGTGTTATGAGTTTGAGATTTCGGTGGTGGTGGTAGTATTACACGATGACGTCACTGGTCGCCGTAGAGCGTCACGCTGTTGTGACGTCTCAATGGCGTCACATAGTAGGACGTCGCTTATAGAGGGCAAGACATGACGCCGCCGTTTCGTCAGAAATGGGCCAATGGTGGCGTAGCCAGGGAATGGCACACCAAGCCCATGCCCCCCAACACAATTTTTGGGGCCGGAGTTCCCTATGCCGAGGGTCTTGAGTCAGCGATGTATGTAGTAGTAGTAGTAGTAGTAGTAGTAGTAGTAGTAGTAGTAGTAGTAGTAGCAGTAGTAGTAGTAAGTAGCCATTTCCACGGCCGGACTAGAGGAGAGGCACGCGCACCCTTTTCAATTGAGGTGAAAACCTGCGCAGGTTAATCATGAATAAAAAAAGATAGTTGTTTATAATCAAAACGCTTAAAGAGACAAGTATTGCTTACATAATCCCCAATAAAATTTGCCTTCAAATAGATGCTTACTTAAAAAACAGTATCAGAAAGACCCACTTCCAGCAGTATCAGACCATAAAGGGTTGCCACGTTAAACTCGCTGGGCGTAATCTCCTTGGTTTTAGCAAGGTTCAGCGAGGGTTGGGCCACAGTGCCATGAATATAGTGAACTAGCATATAGCCATGAACTACAGGTGGTGAAAGGTTGGAAGTAGACACGAAGCGCAGGCCGTAAGGAAGTGTGCGAGTGCCACCTCTCGTTTAGTTCTTGGAATGTCTGCTGGATGGCGGTACTTCTATATGCTGAATATATGATGACAAGATGCGAGATCGCATTTCTTAGAGTGCTCACTAGATGAGTGGACGGACGGACAGACTGACATATGCATGGGTTGAGGTACACTCAGATGAATGGATGGATGATCACAGAGACGGAAGCACGAAGGACGCACAGACGAACGCAGGAAAGGACATGTATGGAAGCACAGACGACCGGACGCACAGACAGATGCACGGACGGATGGATGGATGAACGAATGGACGCATGAGTGGACGCACGGACCGTCCCACAAACGGACGCATGGATGCATGGAAGCAAGATCAAACGGACGGATGGACGCTTCACCCCACTCATCATGCACTCCGTGAATATGGTGTGATTTTTTTTCGCCATGACACACTGAGCAGAAAACGACACTGACCACATCTGTGTTCCCCTTTTTCCACTTAGACCAAAATGGTGCCCCCTGCCTCTAAGAAACTCTCTGCCATTGCCACTGTGGGCCGACACGGAGGCAATGTGAAACCAGACAGGGTGCAGAAATTTCTCATCGCTTCCGATCTTGGAGGCATGGCTAAATCACGTTGGAAGCAGAAAGCTTAAGAAGGGTGGCTGTACAGGACCAACTCATTGACTGACAAGAAAAATATGCCACCCCCCTCCTCAAAAAGAATTGTGCGGAAATGCGATCGTTTTGCGTAGCGTCCATAACGGCGTTTCTCACGTGAGAACCCAGCGTAAGAAGAATAATGTTGTTTTTTTTACACCGTGCAGTCAATAGCGCCGTTCGTCGCACGTGACGTTTTTTTTTGTCGCGAGAAATGCGGTGTGCGTTTTCAGCTCTAATAGCTAGCATGCATGGTTAAAGGATACTATGAAATGAGCAAAACAAGCATTGTTCTCTGCTTAGCGTTGGCATTTCACAGCGGCGTCTCGAGCACACATTTCTGGATGTTCTTGAGAGGCGCCCAGCCAGCGAACGGCTGAGAGTGAGGTGTGAGCGGACAGGAAAGTTGGGCGCAGGGAGAAGAGAGTGAACGGCGAGAGGAGGAGCGGCGAAGCACTGCACCTACCTTCACCTACACTCTCACGCACCCCATGCCCCGGCTGTTAGGGGCGAGGATAAGCGCGCGCGCCCGCAGCTGTTGCTACGGGAGAGGCTGGTGGACGGATCCCGATGGACGCCTGACATATAGCTCGACTAAGAAACGCATTCGCATTTAAAAGATTGCTGTCACCGTCTAGTCGTCTTAGGTGAGTGCATACGTGATCTTGTGAGTTGGTCATTCACTTCAGTCTACCTTCAACCGCGTTCTCATCTTCTCTGCAGATGGAGGCTCCAGGGGCCGCGTTCGCTTCATCCCGTCCTTCCTGGTCTTTAAGCAGCTTTATGTGCTGCTCTGGAAGAACGTCTACATCAAGCGGCTGCTACGCCACTACACCAGCACGCTTATAGAGATCGCCTTCATCGTGGCGCTGCTGTCCGGCATCCAGGAGGACTCCGTGACGCGGGAACCGCTGGTGCGACGTCCGGACACCCTGTACAAGCGCATACGCTCGGACGCCTTCTGGAACACGCAGCCAGATCTGGCCAACATCACCAAGGTATTTTGTCTTTTGCGAAGCCTAAACACTGTTAGACTCGCTTTGAGAAAAAAACATAAGAAGACAAATTTAGGGACCCTTAAGCTTCGCCTTTAAGAGTTGAACCAACACGACCGTTGAAATCACGCGATAGCGAAATCCGGCCCCTAGCGCGCCCTTCACCGCTAAGTGCATGCTTATTATATTTTGTATCTCTCTCTCTCTTTCTCTAACATACACACACACACACACACACACATGCGCGCGCGCGCGCGCGCACACACACGCACACGCACACACACACACACACGCACACACGCGCGCGCACACGCGCGCACGCACACGCGCACGCACACGCACACACACACACACACACACACACACACACACACACACACACACACACACACACACACCAGCGCGCGCACACGAATGGTACATAAAGTTTTTTTTTTATCTAAAGCAAGAATCGCATGACCTACAAGATATACGCCACGCGCTCGCCATAAAGAGTCTCACGATGCCTCACACATGGCAGCACGTTATCTAGCGTTTGATGTTTGCTTGATCAACGCCTCTGGAAAGGCATGATATGTTTTCCGCTAGATGGATACAGTTGTCCATTTTTAGAGCTGTTTGAAAGTTCCTGTATGTTTTTAGCGGCGATGGCTGCACTATCCCGGCCTTTTTCGACGTAGTTTGCTGGCCTCTCAAATGTGCCTACAAATCATCGAATAAGCTCGTTTTCGTCGTGACACCTGTCGAACAAAATGCGTTAAGGAGTCTCATTCCCCTATATGTCATTTATGTGGGGTATTTGAACGAAACTGCAAGTAAGATTTTGGTTTTTTGGTAGGACACCTGCATGCCACGCGAACTTCCTGGGTTCGATCTTCAATGAAACCCAAAATTTTATTCTTTATTTTGTTCGCTTCTTTCTCGATTTTTCACTCACGGACAATTTTTCGCTCACACCCAATGGTGCTGACGCCGACGGCGGAATTTATGCGACACGAGCTCTCTGTCGATATCGCGTTAAAAGCGAGTTCTTCTGTTAGCACTTTGCTTTCAATATGTCCCTAGAGTTTTCTATATATACAATAGAGGAACTCTGGTGCTAGTGTCTATGCGAGCAGCAAGGCACGGCACTTCAGCGAGCAAAGGAACTATGGGTAGTACATGAATTTGCCTAATTTTCGTACTTTACAATCACATGGCTTCAGGCTGTTTTGTTCCGAAACAACAATCAGCAATAGTTCATCACTTATGCTTCACCATGGTAATTTATTAAGCTTACCATGTCAAGTCGGGTTACAAAGTTCAAAAAGTTTGTTATTTACTTCAAAACAAAACCAAAACACACCAATAAAGGAAGCCACAAGTGTGATTCGAGGCCCGCAAGTACGAAGACAATGCAAATTTATGTACTCCCCATAATTCCCGTGCTCCCAGAACGATAGGTGTGCCAGAGTCACCTCTAGTTGATTTTAGGAAACTCGAAAATGTCGCACCAATTTTCGTATAGATTAAGTTCATGAAATAGCTGTTAACGCACCAAAGTTGCGCCATGTCAATCATGACGTAAGGTCCATGTCAAAGTTAAGAGAGTCATCGAGGCAAAAATAAAAAAGCTGGATGTTCCCGCTGCTTTGGATAGCAGCATTACATATAGATTTCCGGCCTGTTCTTAAACGCGCTAAACGCATGTCAGTTTCTACTGAATACCCTCACAAATTCCCGAGAAATTCAAGATTTTCTGACACACAATGATCTTTTAACTTGCGATTTCGACTGCACATGACATCCGCGCCACTATTTTCAGTTTATGACCCCTTTCATGTGCAGCATGCACTCGCGTCTTTTCAAGGTGGTTTTGGCATATATCCTGTCAACGAAAGGGCCGCAAACGTAACATTAACGTGGTAAGTAAGTTACGCCGTACACGACATGCATGCCACGATTTGCAGGGTACGATTTGTCATATATGTTCGTCATGTATTGATCTCGAACCATGCCAATCCTGATTAAATAAAAAAAATGAGGGCTTGTTCTTTTTTTTTTTTGACGCAACTTTAACGAAAATCAGCAGATAAAGAAGCCGAGGAACGTATGGGTGTATTGTGCTGTTTAAAGTGTATTGAAGTAACCAGGATATCGATGGGAACTAAGTGAAATGAACGAAAAGGGAACTTGCATTTTGCATGCGCTGCCAGCGGTAACTTTTTTTTTTCGTGCATTGCACTTCACTATCTTCCCGCCTGTATCACAACTACTGTAATACACTTAAAAAGAAAACGTAAATGAACGCATGCTATATACCCATAGTTGCCAGTATCACTTATGATAGGCGAATCTGAATTTTGTTTTCTACGAGTAGTTTGTTTAATTTTCTCGTCACCTGTCGCGTTTTTTAGGGATCATTTGCATTTTCCGAGCGAATATAGTTATTTTGGGATCATTCCGTCCACCCATAGCGTCCTTGTCTACGACTTTGAGAAATTGGTTGCTGACGTCGAACATATGTCGGGGGTAATGAACTAGCAAGGTTATATACTCATGCACTGGCAACCTTACATTGAACCGAATGGAGACTATAACCATGGAGGCATTGGTGCAAAGCAAATATGTGCGCATTTTTTATTGCTGTAGAAAATTTGAATGCGGTTTCTGGAATTCAACTCCGTAGTCCAGTGAAATTTCTTATTATATATAAATAATTTCTAGAACAGGAAAATTCAATGAATTTTCGCTGCTTTTAGACATCGCGAAATTGGCGTCACTTCTTTGGTTTTTCGGGCTTCGTTTGTGATAATGTGGGTTTTTGAACTCTATGACGTAGTTCAGTGACCCTTTTATTATTGTTAAATAAGTTCAGGAATCAGAAAATTCGATAAAATTTCGCTACTTTTAGACATCTTCATGAAAGTCGCGCCGCTTCTTCGGTTTTTCGGGCTTGTTTTGTAATCGATTGCTTCTTAGCATCTAGAAACTCTGCCTTTACACATTCTCTGGCTTTGTTACCTTCTGGTTTTTATTAAACCATAACCAATGTCGATACACTATATCACGTCGGAGCAACAGCGGTGTGAGTATACGAAGTCTGTGGCATCCTGTAATTGTTTACTTTCCACCGTTAACCCCGGAAAGGCGGAGACCAAAGGCAGGCTGTAGTGAACCGCATGCCATTGCTTGATTTTCATTTTGCATCCGCTGTGAAGCTATAGCTTTCTCTCGGACTCGACCAATGAACAGGCTTCGGGCGAGGACGGCGCTGGTGTGATTCTTGGCTCCCCCTAACGGAGAACCCATGCATACGCTTGTGCTTGTAAGCGTAGCGATGTAACTTGAAATCATTAGAAGTGCTTCCACTGGAGGTACTTTGTATGCCAATGCGAAGTGAAACGATGCGCTGCGTGGATGAACGGACGGTAATGACACAGGAATAAGCTCCTCGTCCGTTTCGTCTTCTTCAGTCATTTGTCTATGTTTATCAATGCAGCGCATAATTCGCCCTTCACTCAAATGAACGCCTATTGAAGTTAAATTCATTAGTAGTGGTGATGATATATATTAACAGGCAGTTATATTAATCACGTGGGTCTTAGGTCCCCATAAGCACAATGAGAGACGTCGTAGTATAGGAGGCTCAATAAATTACCACCTCCTGGGGAATTCTTTCACGTGCACCTAAACCTGAGCACACTGTCCTCCACCATTGGTGACTTCGGCCACGAATTTCGTTGGGACAGCAGTCGAACAGCACTGTATCAAATCGACCAGTGGCGTAGCCATGGGGTGCCACACTGGACCCATGACCCCCTCATCCCGCACATTTTTTTTTGCCGTGGCATATGTGTCACAAAATGACATAAGACCATGCTCGCCTGCCTGCCCTCGCCTCCCCCCCCCCATCTCGAAAAACATTTTGCCCATGGCTATCGCGACGGGAACAATCGCCAGCAGTTGGAGAGTGCTGTGGTACCACGTTGGCACCACGTGGTGCCACAGTGGCACCACGTTGTCACAGTCGGCACCACGTTGTCACAGTGGCACCACGTTGTCACGGTGCGCAGGTCATGTACTACCCCGCACGCAACCGGTACCTGAACCGGCTAACGCGGGACGCTTTCGGAAGGCTGGGCGTCACCCACGTAACGGGCTTGGACACGATACATCAGCTGGAGGCGCTGCGGACACCGAAGGCCACGCAATCGAAAAAGCCGCGTCCGGCCCACTTCGTAGTACTCCGCTACACGGGCGTGGCCTACGACGACACCGACACTGAGCCCGTCAACCTGCGGGTCCTGTTCATGGCCAGGGACATGCCTTTCGACGTGCAGGTAAGTGGCCTGTTGCTCCGTTACCCAGAGATCTCTCCTGAAGCGGTCCCGCAACAATTTTTCAAGCAATCGCGGAATGGCTTCATTAAGGGAGCCTGTGGCCTTACGAATCTGGTGCAACAATTAATTTCAGAATCCGTGAACTATAGGTAAAGTTATCGGCAGCTGTCACACGCTTCAAGTGCCTTCCCTCTCTTTTCGTACTGGTCGTCACGCTAAAAGCGACGCCAGGATCGACATTAGAATGGGGAACTAAGATGCGTCTCTTCTTCAGCGTCCGTCATCAACTTAAACACTTTTCTTTTTTTTCTTTTAGAGCTCTGTGGGAAGCCACCGCGTGTACACGGCGGCTGCCCGTAGCGGCCCCGGGAACTACACAGTTCATGATGCTCAAATATGCAAATGGACAAAGACTTTGCAGTAACTTGGCGATATGACGTCATTCGTAGCGGGGAAAAAAGGCGCAATTTCTAGCTGACTGAGAACTAACTGTAAACTCTGGGCTGGGTGCTGTGCTATAAGCTTTGGTTCGCGCTTTCTCAGGAGCATCGACTGCTGACCGGCAGCATTTCGTGACTATATGCTGAAGTGTTGCAGGGACTCCTTAAGCAAGATCCTTAAGCGGCCCTTTACCGTGGAAGTTGTCATAAGATTCTGCTGCCGCCGTCACTGGTGTCCGTTAAAGCTGCCACAAGAAATAAGGAAAACAAATATTCGGGTATAAAAGGGGTTGAAACCTGAGCTCTTTCCGTGCCAGCCCAGCATTCTACCACTGAGCGATGCGTGCGCTTGGTACTACTTCATACAAAAAACACTGCACAAGCGTTATGTCGGAAAGGAACTACATTAACTTGCGTAGTATATATGGCGTGGTATAAGAGTAGAATGACATCATCATCATCATCATCATCATCATCATCATCATCTTGACTACGTCCACTGCAGGACAAAGGCCTCTCTCATGTTCCGCCAGTTAACCCGGTCCTGTGCTTGCTGCTGCCAATTTATACCCGCAAACTTCTTAATCTCATCTGCCCACCTAACCTTTTGTCTCCCCCTAACCCACTTGCCTTCTCTTGGAATCCAGTTAGTTATCCTTAACGACCAACGGTTATCCTGTCTACGAGCTACATGCCCGGCCCATGTCCATTTCTTCTTCTTGATTTCAGCTATGATATCCTTAACGCCCTTTTGTTCCCTAATCCACTCTGCTCTCTTCTTGTCTCTTAAGGTTACACCTGCCAGAGACAAGAAGAGAGCAGAGTGGATTAGGGAACAAACGATAAGGATAACAACCAGGCGTCAAAGAAAGCTAGTGATTTAATCAGGCGTCATTCAATATGAATTACATAAAGAGTTCGTCGTTGAATGCTTCCAACTACAAAGGGCTCAGCCGTGAATCGTCATCGTTATCACCTACCAAAAAAACGCCAAGCGCAAAATGAGCGCATTTGGTCGTATACTTAATTTATAATTGAATATCTAACCATGGAATTGTCAAAGCCAATCTTAGACATAGTCGATGATCGCTGCTTAGCAAAGCGGGTATGTGCCACAGAAGGTGGGCAAGACCGTCGGTCCACAAAGTCGAGAAGTTGTTTGTAACTGGCCCAGGAAGTATGTGCCAAACACATGTGTACATGCATACCAATGTACGGTATAATATTTAAAGGTTGTGGGAAATGAAAGCGAGGGTAAAGAAAAAGGAAAAGGGCGGGGTCGACCGGTAAGGAGGCCAGTGGAGAGTGGTAGTGAGCTTGAAACTGGAGCTGTGTTAGACTTCTCATATTTTAGGGTCGAAGCTTCTTACGCCGTGGGTTGTACGTCTCGTGTCGTTGTCGTTGTAGTAGCCCCCTCTCGTTTACTGCTTAGAATCTCCGCTGGATGATGGCGCTTCTATATGATGAATATATTGTTACGGTGCGATGGATGCCTTTATTTACAGGAGATGATCAATGCGAGAGTCCAGGGATCTGGCCGATCACCGCTCGTGCCAACCTCGTTCTCCTCTTCTTCCACGCGCATCCTCAGTATCGTAGCAATTCCCCCTTTGCAGACGATGCCCACCGGGCGAGTTAGGCTTCGTTGCGATGATGATAGCGTTTTAAACGGGCAACATGAACGATGTTGGTCTTGCTTGAGCGGCGGCCAGTTGACAACAGCTGAGATATCACGTACGTGACATCGCTTAGACGTTCCAAGACAACAAACGGACCGGTGTAGTTGGCCAGAAACTTTTGGCAGAGGCCGCGCTTGCGAAGCGGCGTCCAAAGCCACACCAAATCCCCTTTCTCAAACCATACGTGCCGGTGACTTCTGTCGTAACGGTTTTTGGAGCGTTTCTGTGAGACGAAAGTTCGAAGACAGGCGATGCGCCGGGCCTCTTCTGCGCGGCAAATGGTTTCGGCGAGAGTAGGTTGATCAGTCTCGGAAAAAGGAAGAATAGTGTCAAGAGCTGTGCGGGGTTGGCGTGCGTAGAACAGATAAAATGGACTGTATCTCGTTGTTTCGTGCTGTGCAGTGTTGTAGGCGAAAGTTATAAAGGGCAAAATTGCGTCCCATGTTTTGTGTCCAGAATCAACATACATGGAAATCATGTTGACGAGAGTCCTATTTGTTCGTTCCGTCAAACCATTAGCCTGCGGGTGATACGGGGTAGTGTGACGAAAATGGCATGAAGCAAGACGAAGGAGGTCTTCAACTACAACGGCAACAAATTGCCGCCCGCGATCACTGATGATGACACGGGGGGATCCATGGCGTAATATAACGTGTGACAGCATGAACTGTGAAACTTGAGTGGCCGTTGCCGCAGGAATCGCCGCAGTTTCGGCGTAACGTGTGAGGTGGTCAACGCTCACAATAATCCATCGGTTTTCCGTTCGTTGATCGCGGAAAAGGGCCTAGCAGGTCGACACCTACGACGTCAAATGGTGAACTCGGGGGTGCTATGGGATGAAGTAGTCCGGCTGGCGGAGTTGTAGGACGCTTGTGGCGTTGACATTGCTCACAGCTCGCAACGTATGCAGTCACACTTTTACGCATCTTCGGCCAGAAGAAGCGTTCTTGCGTGCGATAAAATGTCCTAGAAAAACCCATATGGCCAGATGTTGGGTCGTCATGCATTGCTCGAAGTACGTGTTGTCGAAGACTTGTAGGCACAACTAGAAGTAGGCGAGGGCCTACACCGGAATAATTCTTTTTGTAAAGAACGCCATCCTTTACGACGAAACCACGTTGACCGTTCGTTCCGGAAATAAAGAAAGAAGCGAGACAGTTGTCATTGCGTTGCTCTGCTCGAAAAGTTGTTAGGTCGGGGAACGGAGTATCCACTACAGCCAAATATTCATCAAAGTTGTCAGCGTCACACTCGGTTGTCGGAAGGGGAAGTCGTGAAAGGCAATCAGCGTCGGCATGACGACGACCGCTCTTGTAGCAGACTTCAAAGTCGTGTTCTTGCAATCGTAATGCCCAACGAGCAAGACGACCAGATGGGTCCCGTAGTCCAGTGAGCCAACATAAAGAATGGTGGTCCGTGACAATCGAGAATCGGCGTCCGTAGATATAAGGGCGAAACTTGTGCACGGCGAATATGACCGCGAGACATTCCTGCTCTGTGACAGTATAGTTTCGCTCCGGCTTACTTAAACAGCGACTGGCATAGGCAACGACGTGTTCAGCAGCTCCATGGCGTTGTACCAAGACGGCGCCAATACCTACACCACTGGCGTCGGTATGAACTTCTGTGGCAGCAGATGGGTCATAGTGGCGAAGTACTGGCCCTGACGTAAGAGCAAACTTGAGTTGCGAAAAAGACGACTCGCATTCCGCTGACCACCGAAAAGGTGCGTTCTTGTTGAGTAGGGACGTCAAAGGGTAAGCGAGGTCGGCGAACCTGGGCACGAAGCGACGGAAGTACGAGCATAGGCCCAAAAAGCTTCGCAACTCTCGTACCGACTGAGGTTGTTTGAAGCTGCTGACTGCTGCGACTTTCTGGGGGTCGGGTCGAACGCCATGCTTGTCCACCAGGTGACCGAGAACGAGAGTCTCACGGCTGCCAAAGTGACACTTCTTAGAGTTCAGGGTGAGCTTAGCTCTCTCAAGGCAGGTGAGAACAATGTCTAGACGATGGTTGTGTTCATCGAATATACGGCCAAATATTATAATGTCATCCAGGTAGCAAAGAAAAACTTCCCACTTTAGTCCACGTAACACAGAGTCCATGAAGCGCTCAAACGTGGCTGGAGCGTTGCATAGGCCAAACGGCAATACATTGAATTCAAATAGACCATCTGGGGTTATGAAGGCCGTTTTCTCTTTGTCATTCGGGTGCATGGGTATTTGCCAATAACCAGATCTCAAATCCACGGATGAGAAGTACGATGCCGAATGTAAACAATCGATGACATCATCAATCCTGGGAAGCGGGTAGACATCCTTTTTAGTAACAGAGTTGAGCCGTCTGTAATCCACGCAGAATCGCCATGTACCATCCTTCTTTCGGACAAGAATCACAGGGGCAGCCCAAGGACTACACGACTCTTGAATAACCCTTTTCTTTAACATCTCTTCTACCTGTTGAGTAATGACCTTGCGCTCCGCAGATGAGACACGGTATGGTTTCTGCCGGATAGGGTGAGCGGATCCTGTGTCAATCCCATGGCGAGTACGCCACTCGGGTACACTTATTCGCTCTTCTTTCTGCGCAAAGTCAAATATAGTAACGTGCTTCGCAAGGACTTCGACCAAAGCTTGACGTTTTTCTGATGATAGCGACTTGTTTACCATACTCAGAAAGTTGGCTTCTGTATGGTACGTTGCACAAATAGGATCTACTCTCTCGTCACTTAAAGATGCAATGAAACTGGTTGCATTTTCTTCGAAGCGGGCGAGTCGCATTCCGCCGGGTAGCATAACAGGTTCATTTGAATAGTTCGACACCCATAAGGCCGATCGCCTATCACTGATCGACAGAACACAATGTGGAATGAGCACATTTTTCTTGGCGCAATTAAGAGGAATGGGCTCCACAAGAACATCAAACTTTCCGGCGTCCGAGGCAGAGGCGTCAACGCGTACGGTCTTCATCGAGTTGGGCGGCAAGACAACATCCTCAATGACGGTGATAGATCCTTGACAGCACCTAGGATCGTCAGTAAATGCCGATAGCATAATCTCGCCAGCACCGCAATATACAGTAGCCCCGCACTCGCGTAGAAAATCGATGCCCAAGATGATGTCATGGGTGGAGCTGGTCAGGACGGCGAATTCAGCCTCGAAGTCCTTGTCACCCAAAGTGACACTAACAACACACACACCGATCGGGCACAATGTCTCCCCGCTCACTGCACGAAATGATGCACAACTGTCCCAGCGAAACATCACTTTATGTCCTAGCCGCAATTTGAAGTTAAGACTCATCACTGAAACAGCTGCTCCAGTATCTATCAACGCCATCGTAGGAAGTCCATCAATAAGCACGGGGACCCTATTTTGAGTCATAAAAATGGGTGGAGGCATAGGCGGATGTAGTGACAAATGTTCGGCGACCTCACCTCCATTGGCCGCACCACCTAGTTTCCCGGAGGCGGGGAGGTGACGCGTCGACCAGGAGATGGGGAACGGAACCGGCGTGTTGTGGGGGGCGTCAAGCTTCGCACGGAGGAAGGCGAGTCATTGCGTAAATTCCGATGGAAATTGCGTCCTACATGTGTATCACTGTGGGTCGTTTGCTGGAAGCCGTCCCCAACGTACGCGTCCCGCAATGAACGCATACCACCGTGCCAGCGGTTTTGTCGAGAAGAAGGTGATGGTCCCTCGTAGTAGCGCTGCTGGGGGCGACGCCTTTGACCACAGAATCGAGCCACATGTCCACGGAAACCGCAGTTATAGCACACAGGGGTCTCACGCACATCGCCAAACCTTCCACGAGGCGCCATGTGCCCATGATCGTCCCACGAAGACACCATTGTAGGTGGTTGGCGGGAGCGTTCTGGAAACCACGGCAATGATGTAAGTTGTCGGTTGGGGGGCTTTGGTGCTCTTGATTGGGGCAAATCATATAGCGTGGCATCAACGGCAGCACACATTGCGTCGTATGCCGGCGAGGTGTTGATAGCAGGTGCTCTCGGCGGGTCGACAGCATCACGTCGTCCAAGTTCTTCGCGTACGATTTGACTGATCATTGAGGCAAGATCACAGGAGGATGTTGGAGGGACGTCGACACTTGCAACGGTGGTGACGTTGGCAAGTCTACAAAACTTGGGAGTGATGCGCCTAGCCTTCAGTGTCTCAAACGTGCGGCTGTGTTGTATTACGTCCGCTACAGACACCAAGGTGTCCTTGCCGATGAGGAAATTGTAGACATCCTAAGCAACCCCTTTGAGAAGATGCCCTACCTTGTCATCTTCTTTCATGCGTGGGTCTACAGACTTGCACAATTTCAGGATCTCTTCAATGTACGTTGTGCATGTTTCACCGGGGACTTGAGCACGCTGCATCAAAGTTTGCTCAGCGCGCTTCTTCTTCATCAATGGGTCCCCGAAGCAGCTTGCTATTTCTTTCTCAAACGCTTCCCAGGTCATTATTGTTTCTTCGTGGTTTTTAAACCACACCAACGCAGTCCCTTGAAGAAACAATCCGACGTTGGACAACCGGGAGGCCGCATCCCAACAGTTGTATTTACTCACACGGTTGAAGTGTTTCAGCCATTCGTCGACGTCTTCTCCGACCCTCCCTGAGAAGCTTCGTGGTACCATGTGCCGGGGCCACGCAGCGCCAGACGAAGAGTGCGTGGTGTCGCTGTCAGCAATCGAATCCATAGAGAGCGGTGGTAGACCAGCCAGTCGGCGGCTTCGGCGTAGTTCTTGAGGTAGCGCTTCCGTGATCGTTGGCCTTGGATCGCTCCACTGTACCCCGCACCTTCCACCAATCTTGTTACGGTGCGATGGATGCCTTTATTTACAGGAGATGATCAATGCGAGAGTCCAGGGATCTGGCCGATCACCGCTCGTGCCAACCTCGTTCTCCTCTTCTTCCACGCGCATCCTCAGTATCGTTGCAATATGATGAAAATATGCAAGATGGCGGTACTTTGTGTTCACTTGATGAACGCAAGGATGAACAGACAGGCAAATGGACGGACGGACGCATGGAAGCATAAACGGATGGACGTGCAGACGAATGAATGGACCGACAGACGCACGGACGCATCGCCCCACTCATCATCATTCACTATATGTGAATGTGCTGTGATTTTTTACATGCTAAAACTAACATGATGTTAAAGAACGATTAATTTGTGTGGTGATCAGAAATGCTATTAAACAGATGTATAGAAGTATATGTATTTTTATGTTCAGTATGCAAACCAAAACCTGTTGAACTGTTGTGTATAAGTTAAATGTTTTCAAAATGTTCTGTATCTTCACCAAACATGTCGTTTATTGTATGAATCTGTCCCATGCCTGTACATTTATGTATGTAATAGTTGCATGTAATTACACTAGGATTCAGCTAAGGATCCAGATGTTGGTAATATGTTTTAAATGCGGAGCATTTTATAGTCGCACCTACTCGCAAATCCAGCGTCGGTGGTGTCGTCTACACCCCCATTGCGCATGCTCGCGTCTCGTGCCAACTGACGGGGGTCGGCATAAAGACCGTGACATCTATAGAGCTTATTCGGAACTGAAACGTTTTTCTTAGCAACCAGTATTTCACATGAGCGTGAGTGTAATAGACCCTATACTTTGATATGTTGCTCAAAACGCCGCAATTTTTTCGTGTGTCTGTGTAGAGCGAAGCTATTGGTCAGGTGTCGCTATAGGATATAAATTATATAGATATCGCCATAGCTTTGCAGAGTGAAGCTATACCAACATTAAATTCCGTATATTGAGGTATAATGTGCTTCGCTAAATGCACCGACGCATGAAATAATACACATGATTTGAGAATGTCCGCAGTACAATTAAAAACGCGCTCAACTGAGGAATCGCTCGAACCGACTCGACAGACGATCATTTACGATTACAAAAATACTTGGACCGTGGCCGCATTCGGATAATCAAAGGCGCGCAGTGAGCGCCCTCCGCCATTTTTTAATGGACACAACTCTAATGAACTGTCTTTAGTTCATATTATACCTTGCCGCTATCTGTACGTACTCTATCTGCAATGTGATCCTGATCTATTAACCGGGCTACGACCATACATACTGTGCTCATTCATGCATAATAAGCCCTATATTATATATAGCATTGTACATACTGCCTCTGATAATATAGTTTTTTTTCATATTGTATTCTTAGTTTTGCTTTTTAGTGCGTTTATATTGTACATGACAGTTATGGTGTTGAGATAGCCGGCTCTGACGTAGCCTACGTTTCCATGTTCTGCCAAATATAAATAAAAAGTAATGTCGGGTACGTTTCATGTCCCAAGATCACGATATGATCATGAGAGGCATCGTAGTGGAGGACTCCGGAAATTTTGACCGTCTCGTGTTCTTCAAGGTGCACCGAAATTACAGAGTATGTGGATATCTGCCATTTCTCCTCCATCGAAATGCTACCGCCATGGCCTGATCGAAACCACGACCATCGGGGCCAGCAGCCGAGCGCCCTTGCCACTGATCCACCGAGGCGTAACCCATTGACGCATGGGACTCGTCATGGTGGTCTGGGCGTACTGGCTCGTAGGTCGTGGGTTCGAATCTCGGCTACTGCTGCTGCATTTTAGATGAAGGCGATACCACTGGAGGCCTGTGTATTTAGAGTTAGGTGCTTTCACTTTCACTTTATTTGTTTAAAGGCCCCATGTAAAGGACATTAGATAAGGGGTGGGTGTACAATGCACGACCCTTCACCGTTCAGAATGAAAAATGAACTCTTGCAGCTTCAATGAAAGCTTCTGGGTTGGTGATGGCAACGATGACGTAGGGAAGGCCGTTCCAGTCCACAATGGTGCCTGGAAAAAATGAAGACGAGAAGCTGACAGTGTGGATTTGTGGGCGAGCTACACTTAAAGGCCAACTCCGGCGATTTCTCGAGGTGAATGGATCGCAATTAAATTAGCTGGACATGTTCCTTCGCACATTTTTGTCATTTATGCCAAATTACAGGCTTGAGAGATGCTCTGATTACTTGGAAATACATTTTAAAGATTGCCTCGAAAAGCTCACCTTGCTTGCCAGAATTATTCGCAACACTGTCTGTGTGATGTCATGTTTGTCATGACATCACAGAGGCGCAGCCGATGGCATCGCTACTTTGGCCGCTACAGCGTTTATTGTGCTGGCCACAAGGTGACTGTGGTGGTGTTTGACTCGGGTACAGCACGGGAAAGCTTTCCTCCTTCGTCTGTGCTGTTTGAGCAGGGCTTCGCTGGCCTGGCTTCCACAAGTTTCATACTCCGCACCGGTGGGACCAGTACACGGCCTTCGGTTCTTACCAAATAGTACGTCATTCACAGACAGAATGCCCGGTTGAGTTTTGGTTTCTGTATCGCACCTTTTTTTGTGCTTATTAAAAGTTATTTTCGAATTTCCTGAGCATTTCAGCTATTGGGCTCATGACAAGAGTGTCTCAGGAACATAGAAACACCATTACCTTAACATGGCCGAAAAATTGTCGGAGTTGGCCTTTAAGGAATGGCTCGTACGAAGAGATATACGAGCTGGTGGTGAAAGGTAGGGAGTCTGAGTGAGCTGTGGTACATTTTGGTGTAGTAGAGATAGGCCTAATTCAAGAACCGCAGGTTTTCGAAATTCTCGCGGTCCTTCTTTTACGGCTTCTCTCGTAATCATGTTGTTTTGGAACACGAGATCCAAACAATCATTATTTCGTTACGTGGCGCGTGTACGCAGGTGAACTACCGGCAGCGACTGATCTCTCAGCCGGAGGGACCCGTGGACGAGGCGCGGTTCCCGGAGATGCATACGCTGCTTCCGATCATGGGTGCTCTGCAGCAGCGCCACCTGGAACTGCAGGCCGAACGGCTGCGTGAGCCACCGCCAGAGGACGTGTACCTGCGTCGGTTCCCGTTTCCCGCGTACATCGAGCACCACGACCAGAAGAACTACGCCCTGGTGCTGACGCGATTCTGCATCGGCATGCTCATCCCGTTCACGGTTCTCGTGGCCCGGCTCACCGACGAGAAGGCTTCCGGTGAGGGCTACTTTAGTTTGGAGTAGTAAGAATGTATGTTTTGAGTATTGGGCATGTTGGTTCATCGTTGTTAAACTGGTATTTCCTGGAACGAGGAAAGTGAAGACTGTCCTGCCACCCTAACGAAAGAACGGAACGATGTCTTCTGATCATATCTGCAGATTGCGCATTAAAATCACAGAGTCACTTTAGCATTTGCCTAAGGCGGCTCGAAGGCCATGACCGTCTTCTTGTTCTTTCTTCTCACTCGATTGCATTGCTAATGGTAACGGGACGTGGCATGATGATATGGCGTAACGTGGTGTCACGAGCAGTAATTTCAAACTGTGCTGTAGTCATTTAGCGTGTTCCTTGTTAAATCGACGTCGAGCCTCTATAGGAACCTTTGAATCACTTACAGCATCGTCACATGGCGCTCCGCTGATCACTATTAGGATGGAATTTCACGACAGGAATTGGCTCCCTTGTGCAACTTGGTTAAACAAGCCGATCATCATCAAGGAATTTTGTCCGTATTAAGGCCTCATCGCGATCAAACGTGTCTCTGCGACGCAAGTGTTAGAGTTCAACGACTGCTAGCGGTTTCTTTATAGTCTTCGCATTTATCACCTAAATTCGCGCTATAGCAGCGGGCTCATTGGCGGCGCAGAAGACTAATTGCATCGCAGTGCAGTGTATAAGGCATAATCTCATTGCACTTTGGGGACATGCTTTTTATTTATTGTTTTGTCTCCGTCAAGTTTTAAGTGAAATAAATAAATACAGGGTTATGGTAATGAATCTTCCTTTCGATTGGGCACTCCAAAATAATTTCGACCATGCAGCTGCGGTTCTTTAACTGGTCCCTAAATCTAAGTGCACGGCTGTTCCAAAGCAATTTGATGCCATCGAAAGGGGGCCTCCTCGTGGCCGAGAAGGGAAGCTTCACCATCGGGCTCAGCGGTGTTGCGCTGCTGAAGCCAAGGTTCGGTTCGACTCCAAGCAGTAGTGGCGGTACGACACGATGCAGGGAACACCGCATATTCTTGTTTAGGTTCCACGTTAAATAACTATACCCCCATGGTCGAAATTATTCGAGAGTCCTCCACGACGGCGTGCCTCCTAACCACAGGGCGGTTATGGCCCGCTGAACCCCATATTGCATTACCTTTTAGGGGCGAAGCTCCTAAAGGCGTGGGTCTGTCCATCTCTTACATGTATGTACGTGACCGCCTATAGTTCCACCTTTGCCAACTGCCCACTGCTTCGTCCTTGCAAACATCCCACTATGCCCCATCACCGATCCACCACTTCACCGAGCATAAAGCCGTTATAATGAAGGGGAAACGGAAGGGACGTATAGCTACCACTTACGAATGATAAAATTTCTTGTATCAATATATATCGTGTTTGTCAAGTCTTTGATGATGTAGTGGGTGATGTTCGCGGATGGTTCAGGGTTTAGCGACGAAACTTTCGAGCGCTTCGCCCCACTCATCATCATTCACTCCGCGGATAAGCTGCGAATCTTTTCCTCTTTCACACCGGCAGGTATGCGCGAGCTCCTTTGCGTGATGGGCCTCGGCGACTGGGTGTATTGGGTGAGCCACTACATGAGCGCCTTCTTCATGCACTCCATCATTGTGTCGCTCATGCTGCTCTTCACGTGCGTCAAGCGGAACGAGGAAGGACGAGCGTTCATACAGTTCAGCGACCCCTCACTGCTCTTCGTCATACTCAACTTCTTCTGCAGCCAGTGCGTCATGCACGGATTCGCACTCTCCATGCTCTTCGCGAACCGTGAGTTTCGAATTAAGTGCTCGCATTGCCGGGAAAAAGATTCATAAAGTTGTGCGATCGCGACGCGTACAGAAGAGAACATCGTTATACACACGCAGCTCAGTGTGTCTAATCATGTTTTTATTCTGTCCTTGTCTCAGAGGCAGAACGGGCCCAAACCGCAACAGTGAAATACATTGCCAGGAAAGAGACAAGAGTGGGGGGGGGGCAGCTTCAGAGAAAGTCATTGGGTGAGTCGGGGGGGTTCGGTACCCACCTAATAATTACACCAGTTCTTCCCCCCTCGCAGTCAAGAGGGGGTTGTGTGAACCCTGACCTCCTGCCCCCTCCCCGCTCCCCATGTCCACGGTTCATTTCAATTTCAGCGCAAAAAAAGGACGTGTTGGGCCGAGATGGATCGCTTCGCAGAGCGCTCGCTTGCCAAGGCTGGCTGCGGGACGTAATGCTCTTGCTTTGCTTGTTTCTTTCATAATGGTGTCTGAAAGCTTGTTTGTTTCGGCCATAGAGGACATAATAAAAGCTATATTTAATTGTAGGAGAGGTTTAGTATATCGGAAAAGGCTTACGTTAGCGTTAGCGTGAGTTTCAGCGCTTACGCTGAAAATGGAACGCGCTGCCTGCCAACTGATGGTTTTTTAGTACAGAGGAAGGCATTCCCGCTATTCCGAGCGCAAACACCTACGGTGCCATCTATAGTTATAAACAAACACTATATACCTAAGCCGTCATCTACTATTCCTCAAGATCCCTATTACCTGGTGTAGTGGTTAAACGGACGTTCGTCACTATGTTTGTTGATAGCGGACGAGAAAGCATTAACATGAACTTTTTATTTCATGGCATGGGTGGAACGGCTGACGACGCACGGATACGCTACCGTGTGCAGCGCCGTTGAGTCGGACGTCGCGGCCAACCCAGCAGTCAGGGTCGCAACTCCGGAGGTCCTGGATCAGGCCACGGCTCACGACGACCACACCCGGTAGACCTCGTCCACGAACCTGCTTCCGGCCACTGCACTCAGGCAGGAGCTGTTCGGCAGGTCTCGGCCTTGGACCTTGAACAGACACACCGGAGCTCGACCTGGCCGACACATACGGGTCTCACGTCCGGCTCAGGAACGCTCCCAGGAACTCGTCCTCTCGAGCGGCGCACTGCTTCGTCTGCCTTCCTGGCCTCAACGCTCGAGCTCTCTTTTCTCCGCACGTTCCTTCTTGGCCAGGGCACCGCCAGGTACCCTCGGGTGCACCCTGCAGCTCATGAGCTCGTGGCCCACGTCCGAGTCTGGCCCGTCGCTCGGCACCGCTCGGCGATCCTAGATTCAGCCAGTCTCTCCCCTGGCATCTGAATCCTCGGCCACCCTGAATCCTCACCCGGCTCCGTGCTCCTCTGTGCGCACTCCCGCGTCTCGCCCGGCAGAACATCTCGCTCGTCCCTTGCCGAAGTGCGACGCTCTCGTGACACCGGCGCTTGATGGCATGGGTGCGGCCACGGAGCAGTCAACCCGCATCGGAGACGCGATGCTCCATGCGGGGCATGGCCAGCCCGTCCAGCGAAGAGCGTGCGCCGAGACGCGATGCTCGACGCAACCGTGACCATTAGCCAGGCCACGTTCATCGCTGTGTCGAACGGCTGACCGTGGAGACGCCTCGCCGAGATCCGCGATGCCCTCGGCAAGGAAGAGAACAGCAGGCCAGGCCGCGCCCCGAGATGCAGTACTCGTGCCGGCAACTCCGCCCCAGCTGGTAGTTGGACGGCAGTAGCGTGGACGGCCGCGTTCCCTGGCCGGAACCTGGATCGCCTGCGTCCGACGCTTCGGCCCGCTGTCTCCCGTCTGCCGCTGCTTCGGCTCGTCCCCAGCCACAAAGCCCACTGCCACGTGATGGTCGCCCGTGGCCCAATCGTGGCACGCCACCTCTATGGGCCACCACAGGTCATCAGCTGATTCGCTGACACCCACGCGCACATTACACGCGCCTTGCCCCACACTTCCGTCGTTGTCGTTTTCTTCGCTCATCACACCTGGATTAGCTTGAATTCGCATTCGCCTTTTCTTGGAAAGAAGCGCATGAATACAGCGTCGCCATGCCTTCGTGGCTACCGAGAGCATGGACGAACCTTGTAGACAAGCTTTATTAAGCCTTCTGCAACCCAAATTTACTGTATATCTGAAAACAAATGTAGCTCTTTCACCTGTAGTATACCGCCTGCGATGCCTCGTTACATAAATTTTAAAGAAATACGACCAGTTTTAGGAAATGAAGGAGTTTAACAATGCAGGCCGATGGCTAGAAAGGTTCGAAGTGGACGGTTCTCGCTTCAACAGGCAGCGGCGTCTTGCCCTACGTATGGGATATTCTGCGTGCGTTAGCGTTGAACGCTATGCTCCAGAAATGACGTAAGTACGTAAGAGTCCAGACTGCGTTAACGTTCCTCACGTGATCAGTTAGGAGCGCGCAACGCTAACGCTAAATCCTTGCGTTTGCTGTTCTCCGCTATGCTAAATTTCTCTATTAACCGGTCATCGTACGACTGAGGTAAAAAGTGAATGAAAGGACAAGATTCTCGCTAGTATTGCATATATAGGTGTCGCCAGATTCACCAGTGTTATTGGTTGGTCTGTGTCATGTCAATGTCCGAAAGGGGATGGGGGGAACAGGAGGGGGGGGGGTGTTAGGGAGTAAGAATTTGCGCAGTGCAGCCTTACTTTCTCATCAGAAGGTAAGGGCCCACCGCACGCGTTCTCGTTGCTGTTCACCTTCTTTTCCCTACGCCTGTGTATGTGCGCCGTTTATTGACGTCTGGCCATCTGTGTTTCTAAGCACATGGCGTGTGTCCCCGCAGCACATTCGGCGATCGCGGGCGCCATGTTGTACTGGACCTTCAGCAACGTGATGCCCTTCCTGCTTCTGGAGCACGCCGGCGGACAGGGCTACTACTACATCGCCCGCCGGGACAAACTGCTTACCGCCATATTCCCCGGAATGAGCCTGCACTGGAGCTTTCGCGTGCTAGAACGCTTCGAAAAGTTCGGTGAGGGTTCTTGAATGTAGCGCTTATCATAATCCTTTGGGTCGCACCCTGCGTGGTCCTTAGGTTTTTCTCGTGTTTATGCGTTTTGCGTCAAGATTCAGCCCCTCATTTCATAACTGGCAGTTGTAATAACCACGAGCAGCCCGCGCAGACTACGAGGCACCCATACACCCTTCGCGATAAGCAGAGGGAGACACGAACATTTCCAGTTGTCCTTTTCTTTTTGCGAATAAAAGTCAGACGTTCTATAGTGCCCAGAAAATGTACGGGTAAGCGTGAGGGTGTTCTGAAGAATTAATTTCAATAAACTTATAACAGCTAGTTTAGGTTAGTACTGCACCCTGGAGTTACGGCACGTTATTAGTTTCTCGTAACCTGTGCAAGCAACGTATCCTGGCGTTTCTATTTCTGCTCCACTTCGTGGCAGTTTAGCTGACGCACAAGCGGCCATTTTGTGTTTCGGTGCCTGGTATGCCTTGCATCACCACAACTAGCCGTACTGCGGCGAGCTAGGTCACCAGAACTGACACGGTGGACTGACGTCACGCTATTGTAGATGTCAGTAGGTATGTCATGCGAAAGTTGACTCTCGATCATGTCAAAACGAAATATCAGCAAGCATTTGCCGCTCGAGCTTCACATTTGTGCCGAAAGGGTGCCTCTGTATCCAGATGTTGTGCATGGAGGAGTAAGAGCAGCTTCGAAAATTGGCTTTGCCAATTGGTGTTTATACTTCACAAGACCCCGTACCACCTCATTTGTTTTTCGGGCGTAGTGGATCATGGTGCGAACTGGGGCAACTTCTACGATGCCGCCGAGACCCCGGACAACGTGACCCTCGCCGAGATCGTGTTCGTGGGCTTCGCCTTCGACTGCCTCCTGGCGCTCTTCATATGGTACTTCGACAACGTGTTCTGCCTGGGACCGGGAGTCCACAAGCCTTTCTTCTACCCGCTCAAGGTTGGTGGTGCTTCTGGGATCACGTGATCTACAGTGCGTGGCTGTATATTAGGTCGTGCCATTAAGACTAAAGTTCCTACATATTTGCCTGTTCTAGGAAATATCTAGGGACTTAACACTGCTTAGTAATGTCCCACGGCTCTGACGCTCAAAAAAGAAACAAAAGAAAGGTCAATGGCGTTTAAGGACGAAGCATTGAAAGTATTGAATGTGATAAACACATTTTAGAGTTATAAAAAGTGAGGCTTCCAACAAACTTTTTTTATCCGATCTCGCGTAACACAAAACACTGGTTTAAGGGAATACGACCGCTCCAGAGGCCGAGGCGGTTTCCGTGCAACGGAGACGGGCGGCTCCTTTAATCGCGCGAGCTTTTCCTCGCGGATAGAAGGCACTTTGGACCTTTTACAAAATGTGACGGCGTCAAGAACGATGACGGCAAAGGCTCGCGGGAGAGCTAATATAAACGCTTTCCCAGTAAAATGCACTCAAAGTACTTCGGACGGAAAGATAATCGTTTTATTGGGTGAACCCGACAAAATCAATGACGTCACGCGCTATGTTTTCTCTCAGGGCACCTGACTCGTGGGTGAGTGACAGCGACGGAAAGTTTTGCTGGTAAGCTTTCGACGTTGGGTGCGAAAACACGTCTGGCTTTGTTCTATTCGCAGCCGCTCGCTCGTTCAGCGCCGAGTGATGCAACGCGCCTCCCTCGGCGACAATTGAGAGTTCTCGCGTTGAAACACGAGAAGGGTTTGGGTGACCCAACAGTTCTCAAGGGACGCGTGTGTTGCATTTCTCGCGTCGTTGCCATCGATGTGGCTGTCGTCATGTGCCAAAAAAAAGTTGCATTCACCTGTGGCTGGAATCCGGAAGCCCCTCGACACGCCGTAGCCCTTCACTTTTCCGGCCAATTGCAAGTGCTTCCTGCTTTCCGAGAAGGAAAAACAGAGTTCGCTGAGATCGGCGCGCAGCATTTCTCACCAGTTCAAAGCCAGTGGCGCGATGGTTTGGCCGCGCTTGGCCCGCTTTGCCGGGGAAGCCGACATAGGGAGCGGGCCGCGAGCTCGCTAGTTTATCTAAACAGAAGCAAAAGCGATGAGCCTCCTCTCTTCACTGCATAGCCTGGCTGCTAAGAGAGTGCGCACTCATGAGGTGAAAGGTGCACATCTCAAAGTTGAACGTGTCGGCTGACTGGGAGTACGAGCGGTGACGGATCCGTGCTTCACTGTGACAAGCTTTGCATGAGCTGGTGCAAGACTTCCCGCGTTTTTCTTTCTTCGGAGCATGACGGTATAATATCTGGGCTAGGACACCCTGTATTACGTGTAATGATTCAGTCACAGTAGCCTTATATAAGATGCACTAGGCTGCAGCTTGAGATGCCTTTGATGGCTAATAGTTGCATCCATCCGTCCGTGCCCTGAAACGGTGCCAGCTGTGGCCTTTCTCTCTCACACTCTCCGAGCAGTCACGTGATGGCACTGTGGTGCATTGCAACAGTTGCGCCGGCAAATTCCAAAATGTGTCCGACAAAAGCCTGTACCCGTTCCACTGGAAGGGTCATCATCATCATCATCATCATCATCATCATCATCAGCATCATCAGCCTGACTACGTCCTCTGCAGGACAAAGGCCTCTCCCGTGTTCCACCAGTTAATCCGGTCCTGTGCTTGCTGCTGCCAATTTATACCCGCAAACTTCTTAATCTCATCTGCCCAACTAACCTTCTGTCTTTGCCTTACCCGCTTTCCTTCTCTGGGAATCCAGTTTGTTACCCTTAACGACCAGCGGTTATTCTGTCTACGCGCTACATGCCCAGCCCATGTCCATTTCTTATTCTTGATTTCAGCTATGATATCCTTAACCCCCGTTTGTTCCCTAATCCACACTGCTCTCTTCTTGTCTCTTGAGGTTACACCTACAATTTTCCTTTCCATTGATCGCTGCGTCATCCTCAATTTAAGCTTAACCCTCTTTGTAAGTCTCCAGGTTTCTGATCCGTAGCTAAGTACCGGCAAGATACAGCTGTTATATACCTTTCTCTTGAAGGATAGTGGCAATCTACCTGTCATAATTTGAGAGTGCTTGCCGAATGTGCTCCACCCCATTCTTATTCTTCTAGTTACTTCAATCTTGTGGTTGGGCTCCGCAGTTATTACCTGTCCTAAGTAGACATAGTCTTTTACAACTTGAAGTGAACTATAACCTATCTCGAAGCGCTGCTCTTTTCCGAGGTTGTTGTACATTACTTTCGTTTTCTGCAGATTCATTTTAAGACCTACCTTTCTGCTTTTCTTGTCTAACTCTGTAATCATAAGTTGCAATTCGTCCCCTGAGTTACTCAGCAATGCAATGCCATCGGCAAAGCGCAGGTTACTGAGGTACTCTCCATTAACTATTATCTCTAACTGTTCCCATTCTAGGCTTCTGAAAACCTCCGAAGCACGCGGTAAATAGCATTGCGGAGATTGTGTCCCCCTGCCTTACACCCTTCTTGATTGGTATTCTGTTGCTTTCTTTATGAAGCACTATGGTAGCAGTTGATCCCCTGTAGATTTCTTCCAGGATGTTTATATATACTTCATCGACGCCCTGATTCTGCAGTGTCTGCATGGCGGCTGATATTTCTACTGAATCAAACGCCTTCTCGTAATCTATGAAGGCTATGTATAGTGGTTGGTTATATTCTGAGAATTTCTCTTTTACCTGATTGATAGTATGAATGTGGTTGATTGTTGAGTAGCCTGTTCGAAATCCTGCTTGTTCCTTTGGTTGATTGAGTTCTAATGTTTTCTTTACTCTGTTAGCAATTACTTTTGTAAATAGCTTGTATACTACAGAGAGCAAGCTATTCGGCCTGTAATTCTTCAAGTCCTTGTCATCTCCTTTCTTATGTATTAAGATGATATTAGCATTCTTCCAAGACTCTGGTACTCTTCCCGTCAGGAGACACCTCGTAAACAGGGTGGCTAGTTTTTCTAACACAATCTGTCCTCCATCTTTCAGGAGATCTGATGTTATCTGATTCTCACCAGCAGCTTTTCCTCTTTGCATGCTCTCCAAAGCTTTTCTGACTTCTATCATCACTGTTGGGGTGTCATCTGGGTTACTGCTAGTTCTTATAGTATTAAAATCGTGGTTGTTCCGCCTACAGTACAGATCTCTGTAAAACTCCTCCGCTATTTTAGCTATCCTATCCATATTGGTAGTTATTTTGCCTTCTTTTTCCCTTAGTGCATACATCTGAATTTCGCCTATCTCAAGTTTCCTCTTCACTGCTTTGACGCTTCCTCCGTTTTTCAGAGCGTGTTCAATTCTCTCCATGTTATACCTTCTTACGTCGGATACCTTAAGCCTATTAATCAACTTCGAAAGCTCAGTCAGTTCTATTTTGTCTGTTGTACTTGAGACTTTCATGATTTGACGCTTCTTAATGAGATTCTTCGTTTCCTGGGAAAGCTTGCCAGAGTCCTGTCTAACTACCCTTCCTCCAACTTCCACTGCACACTCCGTAATGATACTCGTCACATTATCATTCATTGTATCTATGCTAAGGTTGCTTTCCTCACTAAGAGCCGAGTACCTGTTCTGAAGCGAGACTCTGAATTCCTGTACTTTCCCTCTCAGTGGTAGCTCATTGATTGGCTTCTTGCGTATCAGTTTCTGTCGTTCCTTTCTCAAGTCTAGGCGAATTCGAGACCGTACCATTCTATGGTCACTGCAATGTACCTTGCCAACCACTTCCACATCCTGCACGATGCCTGGGTGTGCACTGATTATAAAGTCTATTTCGTTCTTATTTTCGCCATTAGGGCTCCTCCATGTCCACTTGTGGTTTCTTCGTTTTCGGTAGAAGGTATTCAAAATCCGTAAATTATTGCGTTCTGCGAATTCTACTAGTAGCTCTCCTCTGGCGTTTCTAGTACCGATGCTATAATCTCCTACTGCCTGGTCTCCAGCCTGCTTCTTCCCTACCTTTGCATTAAAGTCTCCCATCAATATTGTATACTGTGTTTTTACCTTACTCATTGCCGATTCCACGTCTTCATAGAAGCTTTCAACTGAAGCGTCATCATGGCTGGATGTAGGCGCGTAAGCCTGTACCACCTTCATCTTGTATCTCTTATTCAGTTTAATTACGATACCTACCACCCTTTCATTAATGCTATAGTATTCCGCTATGTTGCCAGCTATGTTGCTGTGAATTAGGAACACCACTCTCTGTTCTATTTTGTCAGCCAAGCCCCGATAGCAAAGGACGTGCCCATTCTGTAGCACCGTATAGGCCTCATCTGTCCTCCTAACCTCACTGAGCCCTATTATATCCCATTTAACACCCTCCAGCTCCTCCAATAGTACAGCTAGACTTCCCTCACTGGATAAGGTTCCAGCATGAAACGTTGCCAAGTTCAGGTTCCAATGGCGGCCTGTCCGGATCCAGAGAGTTTTAGCACCCTCAGCTGCGTTGCAGATCTGACCGCCGCCGTGGTCAGTTGCTTCGCAGCTGCAAGGGACTGAGGGCCGTGAGTTATTTGACGTATGCATGTGGGAGGTAGTGGCGAGATACTGCACCAGGGTGGCCAATCCTTCTCTGGTGAAGGAGTGCGTTCCCGGCGGTGGTTACCGGTGAGGCCGCACCCCAGGCCTCGTAATGCAGTTCCATCACCACGCGGAGTTTTTTTATCCGGGTTGGAACTGCGCGGCACCGTGATTTGAACCACGGACCTTTTGCAAGCGAGGCGGATGCTCTAACCACTACGCCATCGCTGCTTCTGAAGTGGGTATGCCCCACAGTTAATAGGTGACTCTAGACAATTTTCAGTGGACAAGAATTTCAGTGGGTTGGAGCATTGGACGACCTAGTCGTTGTGAAATTCACATTGTGCAACGCCTGGCTGTTCCTTTGATGTTCTAAAACGCTTTATTACTCATTTTAACGCGATTTCTTTCCCGATGTGAAGCCTGCCTAAGGCCAGTTTAGAAACGAGTGCCAAGCTGTGCATGAAGCACTGCAGTCATTCGGAAAGATTTAAAGGGAAACTTGGAGTGTGTCAGAGATGGAACAGATGCGTACCCTTAATCAAGATGTATTGACACTCGCGGACAGATGCGGTGTGTCCGACATCCCGCATCTACTCTCAGTTTGCGGTCTGCAGAGCTTAATAATCTACTTATTAGTCTACTTATTAATATGTTTTGTTATATACACACGCATTCAAACAAACAAACACACACACACACACAAGAGATTGGACCAGCGCATGCTATCATCGCTGAATAGGCTCATTTTCGTCGTGACACCTGTCGAACAAAATGCGTTCAAGGGGCCCTGAAACACTTTTTCAAGTAACCATGGAATGAATTCACTAGAAGAGCTTATTGCCTTACGAATTCAACGCCATAAAAATTTTAAGAATCTGTCCAGTGCTAGTGGAGTTACAAAGGTTTGCTGCATGCTGCAATTGCATTATCTCTTGTCTCGTCCTGACGAAAGCGCTGGAAGCTAAGCAGGGAAGGGTGGCAGGGCAAAGAAACTACCGCGCCTCGTGACCTTGAGCACTTTTTTTTTTCTTTGAACGCACGGCTTTTTAGTGTGATTGTGCCTGCACGCGTGGACAAGTAGCGGCCTCTCGCGGCGATCTCGGTAACTTGACTTTTCGGCCGACACCAATGGCGGAATTTCTGCGACACGAGCTCTCTAACGCTATCTCGATAAAAACATCGTATAATACGGATGCCGTACCATCAAAAAGTTAAGAAAACAGGCAGTGACACTCAGCCTTGCACAAAACATGGGTACAGACTGCCTAAATAGGCTCATGGCACAACCATGCACTTTTTCAATACAGTTAGATTGAACTACTTTTTCCAATCCACTGTAAAAAATTGAATCCAATGAATATCTTTCTCCTGATAACTTGAGTCCGAGAAATTCCTGCGAATGGAAACAAAACCAAAACCGCGTTACACTTCAACAGCCTTCCATAAGAAGAATTAGACAAAGTGTCATAGCCATCACATAATAGCGACGAACCATGAGTTAGCATGAAATACCATTGAGCGCGTCTGAGCTCTGTGGGTTGTAATTCATTGCATTGTGAAGCGCAACTAGACACCCCTCACTGTTATATTGAACAAGGGGTCAAGTGAAACTTACTTCGCACAGTGAAAATAGCTGCGACAAGCCTTTTTGCCCATTCAAGCCTGTGACTGCGAGTACCAGAAACAAAGGCACTCTACGTCAACCAGGTAAAGTTGACACAGACCAAACATGTGACAATATCAGAATCACAGGAAGGGTCATGCACAAAAAAAAACGAAACAAAACACACTGCCTAGTCAGTCGATTACTACAGGCTGTTACCAAGCACAGTTAGGAATTAACAAGGCTTCCCGCAATTTTTTCGCCAACTTTTAAATTCTGCGTTCTCAGCTCGGCTACTGGCTACCGAGGATGACCTTCGGCCCAAATAAACCGACATCGAGGGGAGGTGACGAGGCGCTCAACTTCGAGGCCGAGCCAACGTACCAGATGGTGTCGGTCGAGCTCGTCAATGCGTGCAAGGTACTGAGCCGCAATGACGTGGTTTTTGCGTGGAATTGTGTTTGCTCGCTCTTGCGCTCGCTTACGGACGATTTTACGTAAAAGATATGAGTGCCGCCGTCTGTGGCTGTTAATGCTTTTTCGCTTCTGCGTATCGCGACACGATTTAAAAGGGTTTGTTTCACAGCAAGGGTGAAGCAATGAATGCGATAGCAGCAGACTATAACATTATGCAAAGGGCAGATTCAGCAGCGTTCGTCCACCCCACTCGAGCGCTATTGCCCGTGGGGAGAACGTACGATACGTTGGGGATCTTATCGATTTTGACTTTATACACGGGACATGACGGCGACGCAAAAACCCGTCGAGAATGTCCATATCATTTCTATCGCAATTAAACGTCTTGAAACGTTGAACGCCCTAAGGCAACTGTTCTAAATCACGTGTGTTCGTGTAGCGCTGTTCGTGTAGCTGCTGAAGATAAATTACCAAGGCTGCGGTTCAATATGATACTGTAGAAACCCATCCTTACAAGTGTCTAGGATGCCTCATAGAGCCATTGTACAGTTGTGTCTCCTAGGAGCGAGAACACGGAGTGACTCGTGTTCATTTATATCCTGCTTTACAAATATTAAAGGAGGGTCGTCTGAAAGGTATTCGAGTACTTCGAATATTCGAACGAATATACGAACTTATTGCAATTTGTACTTAAATTTTTAGAAGTCTCGAAGTATTTGAAATGTCTGAATAGCAGCATATGAAACCACCAGTAGCTTTTTTTTTCTGCATTGTCGCAATTATATGTCGTGACGATGCACTTAACCTAACCTAACCTAATCCCTCAAGTTTTAATGAACCGATTACCTGAAATACAATAATGTACTTTTTCAAACTTGTTATACAGAATCATGCACTAAGTATAGTAAAATTCAAAACAAACCGAAATGAAATTAGCACATGTCCTATAGTGTGCAGTTAATCGAGCAATGACAAATCTGCTCATATTCTGAGTTTTTATGTGATACATCATATTTGAACTAGTTCTATTCTAAGTTATTCTACCAAATCACTGTTCGCTTCGAGCCTAAACTTTAGTATTCACACGTAACTTCTAAAAAAAAAACGAATGGATGACTCTGGTTCAAGTTGACTTTAGTCGGACACATACGGGCAAAACTTGACTGGCGGTTTGAAGGTAATGAAAATCGGTCAAGTTAGATAACAGTGCAGGCAGTGACATCAATGTTTTTTTCAACTCATACCTCGTCGGTATGTGCTGTTTTTCATCATGAAGATTTTTTTTTCGTAATAAAGTACATTTCGTGAATACGAAAACCATAATTCTTGCACTGAGAAATCGCTACGTAAGCTTGAAAAGTGCGCTAAATGACGCAGATAAAAATGTTCCGTGGACACCCCTGTGCTACCTGGCTTTGACGTCAGGTTTTAAAGACGCCTAGGTATACAGGGGTCTAATCTCTAAATATTATCTTCTGCACAAAGCGTTTTACGGTGCGTGGCAAATCAGAGGTGTACTACGCTCGATATATGATGTCGGTGATTGTCACGTAACTACGCAGGACTACGACGGCGTAGTGGCCGTCGACGATGTCTGCCTGAGAATCTACAGCAACCAGATCACCGTGTTGCTGGGGCACAACGGTGCCGGAAAGACCACCCTGTTGAACATGATCACCGGTGAGAAGACGCAAGTTTGTAGTATGGTCGTAAATGTCTTAGCGTCTGCGGATTGTCGACTGAGGGGAAAAAGAAGCTGGCTTTCGCTTTCATGTCGTCGTAAGGGAAAGTATTGATTGATTTGATTGATATGTGGGGTTTAACGTGCTAAGGCCACGATGTGATTATGAGAGACGCCGTAGTGGAGGGCTCCGGAAATTTCGACCACCTGCGGTTCTTTAACGTGCATCCAAATCTGAGCACATGGGCCTACATTTCCGCCTCCATCGGAAATGCAGCCGCCGCAGCCAGGATTCGAACCCGCGACCTGCGGGTCAGCAGCCGAGTACCTGAGCCACTGGACCACCGCGGCGGCCCATAAGGGAACGTATAAGGGACCCCCGCGTAAACTCTATTTTTCGTTCACACATTCGCAAACCTCGGCGCTGAACCCCAGCAGCAAAGCTCTAGGCACTTCCTTCTTGCGGTGCTTCCTTCAGCCAGGATTTCTTTGAAATCTTGACGTCACGCCTGCATTTTTGGGGTGGAAAACAATAAAGACATTTTAGTAGTAGTAGTAGTAGTAGTAGTAGGATTTTTATTTACAGTAAGCTGGATACAGAGCTCACTGCAGGGGCAAAGGGCTAAAGGCGAACAGCCCGACAAAGGCCCTTGTCCCTCCGCAATCCGTGACAGTGCAAAGCTTAAACAATATATATATTCAATACATTGGTTTCAAGCAACCTGAAATTGTAAACACAAAATTCAAATATAAATAGCATAAGAAGTTTACATAACACATTTTAAGAATTAGAGGTCACTCTCGTTATAATTCACAACTAAACAATATCAATGAAACAACATCAAAAACAGACACAAAATACATGCGGATACAATGAATTCCGCTGTATACACTCGTATAATTGACATAGAAGTTTATGAACAATTTGGAGAGGCATGAGACTCCATTACATAGTTTCGATAGTGTAGACCGGTGGTTATGAATAAGTTCTTTATTTGTTTCTTGAAAGTCGCACTACTAGCCCTAAAGTTCAATTGATCTGCAAGGGTATTTAAAACCTGGGGTACCTGGTAAGCAATACTTTGTTTTCCATACTTGGTTCTTGTTCTAGGAGCTCGTTTCTTTTGTTCTCGCATACTGTAGTGTGGTCTTTCGGTGCAACTTTCTTCATATAGCTTAGTCTTTTGTATTAACTGAAGTAATTTAAAATGATATATTTGATCAATTCTGAGTACGGAATGTTTAATGAATAGTGGAGCAGTGCGCAAGTCTTGTAGATTCCCCTTGTAATTTTCAAAGCAGCGCAATATTTTCTTTTGTATAGTTATTAACTTATGGTAATTCCCTTGTGATGTCGTTCCCCAGACTAACATCCCATAACTTACTTTAGAATGGAAGAGTGCATAGTGTAATGGTTATCTCAGTACCGACGCCTTACTTCAGTAGTTAAGGTGAAGTATAACATGTAATCCCTTGTAGCAACATCTGCGCGTATTCCACGTAAACTGTTAACCGATAAACCAGATTTCGCCGCAGCAGTGACGATGCTGTCGTGTAGATGTTTTGTTGTGGGTGCCGCTATGTTGTTTAGCGGGTGGCACTGTCTCTTAATATGGCGACCCACACTGACTTGGCAAATGCGCAAACATTCAACATCCTCGATGGTGCGTGGCATAGCCACGCACCATCGAGGATGTTTTGCGCACACCAGCGCATAGACTTTCAACCGTGTCTGCACACTAGAAAGCAGGAAAACGTGAGTACAGACGTAACGTCCCAAAACCACCATATGATTATGAGAGACGCCGTTGTGGAGGGCTCCTGAAATTTGGACCACCTGGGGTTCTTTAACGTGCACCCGAATCTGAGCACACGGGCCTACAACATTTCCGCCTCCATCGGAAATGCAGCCGCTGCAGCCGGGATTCCATCCCGCAACCTGCGGGTCAGCAGCCGAGTACCTTACCTAAAGACCACCGCGGCGAGGCTCAGCAGACGGTGAAAGAGAGCTACAATCAAAATTACTGTGTATGCGAACTCTACACTTTCAGTGAGTGACGTAAGAAAAGCAGGACGAACAGAAAAGTCGCCCAACACTGACAACTCTGTTCTTATTTCATTGTCGGTTTTAATTTAGGTCTTGCTTTACTAATCCCATTCATTCACCATTCTAAGCTGTACAACATTGGCAATTGTTTGAGCTCACAGCTAAGACTTCGTTAAAATCTTTTATACGCAGGCTTCACGGACTGCACGTCGGGGAGTGCGCTGGTTGGCGCCTATGACGTGAAGATGTGCACCCGGGACTCGCGTCAGAGTATGGGCTACTGCCCCCAGAACAACATCTTTTTCGAAGACCTGACCGTCGAGGAGCACATCGTGTTTTTCGCTGTCGTACGTGCACACATGTATGCTCGCTAGTTCGATGGCAGGTACAGATGACAATGTACTTCATTTTTATTGACCAGAAGCTACGTGAGACCCAGCTCACACCTTCAAAATCTATGACGTGCACGGTGTTTGGTGCGGAAATCTCAAGGTGGCGTGTCCACCTGCATTTCCTTTTCGCGCATTTTCTCGCAAACGTCGTGTCCCCGTGAGAGTGGTGTTTTCGAGATTGTGAAGTTGAACTTTACTAATACACAAAGTAATGGTACTTTTTTTAGGTGCTACGCTCCTTAGGGAGTAGGTCGATCCCTCGTAATAGTATGCTCTAGTATTAGCCACTTATAGTTAGTTTCAAAAATTGCTCACTAGGTGGCGTTGTGTATATAAGTCCTAGAAAATATCACTAGATGGCGTCAGTGGTTTTCGTATAATCGACGATTACAGAGGATAGATGGCGCTGTTATCAGAAATTCACAGCATATCCATGGAGTGAATAATGATGAGGGTGGCGAAGTGTCCGCCCGTCTGTCCGTCCATCACACAGACAGACAGATAGACAGACAGACAGACAGACAGACAGACAGACAGACATGCAGGCAGGCAGGCAGGCAGGCAGGCAAGGCAAGGCAAGGCAAGGCAAGGCAAGGCAAGGCAAGGCAAGGCAGGCCAAGGCAAGGCAGGCCAAGGCAAGGCAAGGCAAGGCAAGGCAGGCAAAGGCAGGGCAAGGCAGGGCAGGGTAGGGCAGGGCAGGGCAGGGCAGGGCAAGGCAGGGCAAGGCAGGGCAAGGCAGGGCAAGGCAAGGCAAGGCAAGGCAGGCAAGGCAGGCAGGCGGAGGGACGCTTCGGACCACTCATTATCATCGACTCTGTGGATATGCTGTGAATTTTTTTCTTAAGCACGACGGAAAGGTTATCGGTCAGAGTGTAATGATGCAATCGTAACGTCGGAAACGCCACGAAACGTTTGCAATCAGAATTTTTCCATCACGGGAAATATAGGAAGTCGTATACACGGGTCACAATGCATGCTGCAAACAGTGAGCGTGATACCTTTCGTGTTCGAGTGCAGTGATCTACTGCGCATGCCTGCACTCTGCGCGCATGCTTGCCGGCTAGGCATGGCCTGTTTGTGGCTGCACAGGCGGTGCCATTTTTCGCCATTCAGTTACCACGTAAACAGCACAGAACTGAACCGGCCTAAACAATAATACACGTACTCTAATTTGGAGGTATAATTAAGGCACACATGACAGCATAAGAGTCGGAGTGCGTGTCTCCTTACAGCAAAGTAATCGACTCCGTATTCTAGCTTCAATGCTCTTTTTTGGCAGTGCGACATAGCTGTTTGTGTTACTTTTAAACGCGATTTATAAACTTAAGTCCTGCTTAACTTCTGAAGAGAGTGCTGGAATTTGTCACTGTGTTTCACGGTCCTTTCATTTCCACCAGAATTGCATCACATGTTCTGGCCAGTTGTCGGTCCTTTTATTGTCCAACGTTTGCTGCCAAACAGCCATATATGATGGTCTTTTTGAAAATAACGGTAATCTTGTGAACTTTGTAAAGGGCGCGAACAGCAGACCCCTATTATGTAAGTTTCTATGTGTCCCACTCCAATGTTGCGCTTTTTTTTCAGATCAAGGGCATCCCGCTGAATAAGGTCCAGATGGAAGTGGTGAACCTTCTGAATGACACCAATCTCATGGACCACCGCTCGACGCTGGCCGTCAACCTGGTGCCCGGTCTGCAGCGCCGCCTCTGCACTGCCATCGCAATGGTGGCCACGCCCAAGGTACGTGACCAATCGCTTCCGCACAAGCCCCACGGAGCACATCCTGTCATCAATAAAACTTCTATATTGGGCCTAGTTGGTACGTAGCATTTTAGGTGAGAACTTTAGCGCAAAACAAGATGGACCACAAGGAATCGAGGAGACTGGCGCTGGCGAACATCTGCTTTATTCGTTTCACAACAACGCCTATAAACGGCAAAACCAGAATGCCTTCCATGCGGGCGCGTAACAAAACGTATTGCATACGTAATAATAACGCGAATGCAATATATGTATGCAATAAGCCTTGTTACGCATGCGCATGCAAGGTTTCGTGGTAGTACCCTATGATGTATTCTGGCCCTACGCAACGAGTTGTCTTTCTCATCCGCCGAAGAATGTTTTTATCTCTCTTTTCTTCACTGTCCTGAAGGAATCCCCATATACCCATACCTGGTTTCTGGGCTCGGGGCCTTCCGGGTAGCCTTTTAGGGATCACGTAAAAGCAAGAATATACTGCCTTGGTCCGTTTGGCTCAGCGCAAGCTCAGCGTCTACGAAAAAAAAAACTACGCGGTGCGCTTGAGGAGTAGCGCTGCGGCCATGGTGACTAATATTCGCCAGTGACTCCTCTGAAGTATTACGTAATTTGTCAGAAGCACGGGCGCGGAGTGACCCTCGCGTTTCTTCTAGAAGCACTTCCCATCGTGCCCTTCCGTTTCTATGAATATTGAAAAAAATATTTCGTCGTTGAAAGCGCGAATTCTCTTATCCGCGTTGACGCCACCGTCTCACGATGTCTCGTCTGGTCTCGCCGAATATCAAAAGTCCTCGTCTCGATTGAACGTATAAGTTAGAAGTGTGGCAGTTTGGACTAGTCGGTGTGACATGACGATAGTTATAGCGCGAGAACCGAACGATGACAAAGAGACATGAAGAAGACGAGTGCTCTTCTCCTTCTTGTCTCTTTGTAGTCGTTCTCTTCTCGCGCTCTAACTATCGTCAGGAACATATAAAGTCACGTAGGGACATATTCGCCTGAGACATTTAGCTCCTTCTTTCTGTTCAACCAGCGATACTGGGGGGTGGATGATCCCGCTGACGATCCCGTCTCTTCTTGCATGTGGTGACTCTCAGCTGGTGGTCCTGGACGAGCCGACGACCAGTATGGACCGGGACGGCTGCCGCGACATCTGGGAGCTGCTGTTGAAGCTTCGGCGCACCACGTGCGTCATCATGACCACGCAGCAGCTGTACGAGGCCGACATGCTGGGTGACCGCGTCGCCGTCATGGCCAACGGACGCATACGGTACTGCACGCCATGGCCAAAGGGCACATGGCTCAATACGCGCACCAATTTGTCCCCAATGGCCTACAGCGCATGCGTGGTCTGCGAAATCGATCGAATTCCGAGTCATGTGTAGACCACCCTACAACGTGTTCGTTCAAGTTATCTAGATTAGCGATATAGACGCGAGGAACTAAAAGCAAGTTAGGGAGATTCGGGGCTAGCCTTTGCAGAGCGAAGTAGGGTTCGAGCACTAACACATCCACGCTTACTACATTGTTTGGTGCCGAAACTCGGGAACGAATGAGTGACCTTTCAACCTGCATACAAAGTGCTAGGTATGCTATGTACTTTGATCCGTCTCGAATGTGTTATGCCTTTCGATCATATGAATGAATGCAATCCCGCTGTGTAGCTTCAAACGAAGCATCACCTCTACAGCGAAAGTGTACGGGGTTGGATTGCCAACCCAAAAGTTGGTTAGATCCCGGCCGTGGTGGTCGCATCCTAATGGAGGTGGAATGCTATACAGGCTATGTGTATTGTGCCCTGTCACTGCACGTTTAACAGCATCATCATCATCATGACTACATCCACTGCAGGATAAAGGCCTCTCCCATGTTCCGCCAGTTAACTCAGTCCTGTGCTTGCTGCTGCCAATTTATACCCGCAAACTTCTTAATCTCATCTGCCCACCTAACCTTCTGTCTTTCCTTAACCCGCTCGGCTTCTCTGGGAATCCAGTCAGTTACCCTTAATAACTAGCGGTTATCCTGTCTACGTGCTACATGCCTGCACATGTCCATTTCGTCTTCTTAATTTCAACTATGATATCCTTAACCCCGGTTTGTTCCCTAATCCACTCTGCTCTCTCCTTGTCCCTTAAGGTTACACCTACCATTTTCCTTTCCATTGATCGCTGCGTTCTCCGCAATTTAAGCTGAACCCTCTTTGTAACGCTCAAGATTTCTGCTCCATAGCTGAGTACCGGCAAGATGCAGCTGTTATATACCTTCCTCTAAAGGGATGGTGGCAATCTTTATTCTTTATTCAAAAAAAAACTTACATGCCCCAGAACAGGGCATTGAGTAAGAGGGGGAGGAATCGGAATGGTACAGACAGGTAACGAACAGTTTACAGGCAGGATCAGTGCAAGAACAACGAAAAACTATATATATATATATAAATGAGATCACATTTTAGGCTATACAGGGCGAGGTAAATTTGAGGGAATTCAGCACTTGTTCATATGAACATGGCGACAGAGGGATACATTTTAAAATGAAAGACAAGGGGAATATAAATCACCGTTACACAATGCACTCAGAATACAAAAACAGGGTCACATGGTGAACAGAGTGAGTAGCTGACGTGAAATGTATCGGGATTAGATATGGAGGCTATGCAATCTGGAAGGTCATTCCAAAGACGAACGGCCCGAGGCAGTGGTGATAAATTGAATGCATTAGTTGACCCGTATATGCGCATGAAGCTGAACTGATTATGCAATCTGCGTGAAAAAGAGTGAGGTGTTTGAAGCTGGAGCCGCGTTCGTTTATTATAGATAATATATTTCTGGAACAGACAGAGAAGAGCAATATTGCGACGGCTATCCAATGACGGCAGCTGAAGGTCTGATTTAATTTGCGTTATGTTTGACGTGATGTCGTAGTTTCGTGATATGAAGCGGGCACCTCTATTTTGAATTCTTTCTACCTTAATAATCAAGTAGTTTTGATGAGGAGACCAAATTGCTGAGGCGAATTCTAATATCGGCAGAATGAAGGTAAGAAAGGCTAGTTTTCGAATATTAGTAGGGGAATTTCTCAAGTTGCGGCGTAGGTAGCCCAGTGAACGTGATGCTTTGGCACAGGTAGACTCAATATGTGAGGCCCATGAAAGACTCTCTGTGAGAAGAACATTTAGGTATTTGTAGGAAGAAGTGTGGGAAAGCAAGGTATTGTTCAAGTAATAGGAGAATTCAGAGCTTACATGTTTACGGGTGAAATACATTACCTCGCGTTTTGTTAAGTTCAGTTTCATAAGCCACTTGTCATAAGTTGAAGATATGGGTAGATAGTTGTCAGGCGAGTGAACATCTCCAGTTTTGTGAATTGGTTTTATTTTTCCTATTAACCAGTCCGGTAGCATGCCAAATGTTAGAGATTGGTCAAAAATTTGGCATAATATTTTGCTTGATATGGGGAGGGTGTTCTTTAGTATCTTGGAATTAATGTCGTCAATACCGGCTGATGTGGATAATTTTAGGTTGTTAATGAGTGATCCAATGCCTCCGACAGTGACAGTAATGGGTTCCATATAGGTGGCGTCAAGTTCAGGAAAAGTAGGCACATTGGAAGAATCTTCCTGAGTAAAAACAGATGAGAAGAATCTGTTGAAAACAGAGGGGCCATCGGCGATAAGAATAGGTATTTTGTCAGTTCTATGTAAAGTAATAGTGTTAGTATCTCTGACCGGAGATATAGTTCGCCAAAATTTTTTGGGATTAGACTGAAACAGGGAAGGTAGGTCTTGCGAGTAATATTTATCTTTAGCTGAGGTTATTGCTGAGCAGTAGGTTTTCAAACAGTGTTTGTATGCCTGCCATGCCCAATCAGTGCGCAAGCGTTTAGCCCTGCTGTACAACCGTTCCTTCTTGTTTCGCAGTTTGCAAAGGGACTTGCTGAACCAGGGGCTTAATTTATCGTTGGTTATGGACACTAAGAGAACATTCTGATCGACTAGCGCTGTTAATTTATCTCTGTAGAGTACCCAGTTTTCATTTACGGATCGACAAATGAAAGTAGGTAGTAACTCTTTAAAAAAAATTGTTCTAGTTCTGTGTTAATGGCAGCGTAATTTCCTCTATTGTAATCGCGAATTCGTTTTGTTGTTTTGCCAGATACGGGCTTTGGGATGCCTAAATTAAGTTGGAGGAGGTTATGGTCACTAAAACCGCTCACATTTGAAATTGAAAGTATTGTGTCAGGAGCGTTGGTGAATACCAAGTCCAGGATATTGGAAGCACGGGTGGGTTCTTTGATAACTTGGAACAGGTTGAAGTCCAACGTTAGATTTATTAGTTCTAGAGACGCTTGACATGAGGATGACATGTGTTCCCAGTCGATAAGAGGAAAAGTAAAGTCGCCAAGAAGGTATACATGGTTAGATGGGCATGACTGAATGGCATGAGAGATGCTATCACGCAAGTCCCCCAAAAAGGAATGATCAGAATCTGGTGCACGGTAACAAGCCCCAATTAATACCACACTAGATGACATAGACAAAGCTGCCCATACAATTTCGACGGAAGATTTCGAATCAATCCAATGCGAATGAAGCGTTTTCTTAATAGCAAGGAGTACGCCGCCACCGCGCCTATTTACGCGGTCGTTCCTATAAATTTTGTAAAGGTCGTTGTGAGGTAGTACTTCGTTATCTCTTATATCTGGGTTCAACCATGTCTCCGTTAGTACTACTATATCTGAATCGCTATCATCAAGAAAAGAACAAAACGTGTCACGTTCGTGCAACAAGCTTCGGATGTTCGTGTACGCGACCGAGAGTGGAAAGGCTGCTTGGGGCACGAGATGCGGCGCGTGCGAGTTTAAGCTTACATCTAGCTATCTGGAAGATTGAGCAACTGTGTCATTAACGGCATCATACACATATACCTTCTTATCCAAGTGAAGCTTGTCAAGGACCAACTTGTACGGCTTGTCGAATGATCTGGCAAAAGCGACCAACTTTCTTCTAGCCACACGTGTTGATGGCGCAAAGTCTTCCCCAATCGAAAAAGTTGTTTCCTCAAGCTTACGAGCTGCAGACAAGATGCTCTGTTTGTCCCTGAATGAGATAATTTTGCTATAATGGGCCGTTTTTTTTCAATGAAAAATTTGCCCAGGCGGTGTACACGTTCATACTGCACACTTGTAGTGGCAAGTTCGAGTTTTTCTGCGCAGAATTTGATGTCTTTTTCTTCAGACGCTGCCCAATTTTCTTTTTCGTCGTCCTCTAAACCGAAAAATATCATGTTGGAACGTCTTAATCTGTTTTCTGCATCGTCGCATCTGGCAGTTATTTGTTGTAGCTGACTTGAGATATCATGCAAGGCATTTTGAGAAGGAACTACTTCAGGGGAAGCTGGATCGATTGCACCGGTTTCAAGAGCAGTTACTTTCGCTATAAGATTCTGGATTTTTCCATTAGTAGTTGCTTGTTCCGCCTTAATACCCTGAAGTTCAAGCAAAACAGACTTCAGTTCAGTACGCAGTTTCTCAATTGCCCCCAAAGCCGATTCGAAGGCAACACCCTCTGCCTTACTCATCGGGCCGGGGTTTGATTCAACATCGCCCGCCAGCAAGAGCAGCAAGTGAACAAGGGAAGAAGATATGCATAATAAACAATTCAAGATATGTTTTTTAACGCAAGACAACTCTAATGGGCACGACACCGCAATAAGGCAGTAATTGTTCATTTTGTAAAACACGGCATGGTTCAAGTAACTAACCTGGAAGAAGATCATTTGTGAGCAGCGCATGGCGGAAGCAGTGCCGTGCCCGATGGTGTTGGCGGCTGGCTCCAATTTGTGCTTTGCTCCGCTTGCGTCACCGGTAAACATGCCCAATCCGGGTTGCCAGGCGTTGGAAGCGGATGCATCCAGACCCGGCGGGGATCTGAGCAGGACCGGACTAAGCGGTGGTGGCTCGTCGAAGTGCAGCGGGAAAAAGCCAGGCAGCCAAGAGTGTACGGTCCATAACAGTGTGGCCTGGAAGAAGATAATTTGTGAGCAGCGCATGGCGGAAGCAGTGCCGTGCCCCGGCACGGCACTGCTTGTCATGACTGCTGTTTGTCAATCTACTTGTCATGATTCGAGTGTGCTTGCCAAATGTGCTCCACCCCATTCTTATTCTTCTAGTTACTTCAGTCTCGTGGTTTGGCTCCGTGGTTACTACCTGTCCTAAGTAGGCATAGTCTTTTACAACTGCAAGTGCACTATTACCTATCTCAAAGCGCTGTTCTCTTCCGAGGTTGTTCTACATTACTTTAGTTTTCTGCAGATTAATTTTAAGACCTACTTTTATGCTCTCATTTTCTAACTCCGTAATCATGAGTTGCAATTTGTCCCCGGAGTTACTCAGCAATGCAATGTCATCGGCGAAGCGCAGGTTAAAACAACACCATATAGAGGGTTAAACTTTGCGAAGATTTGATGCGTCTCGTAATCGTATCGTAGTGTTGGCTCTTTGAATAGCGGAACAAACTGTTGATCGAACCACCCTTCATAAGTTGTAGAACTAATTGTATACTTTAGAGAAGTCAAGTTCAACCACTATGATGCAGGCTACGTGAGGGTTGTGTATGTCATCCGCGATGATAGATAGATAGATAGATAGATAGATAGATAGATAGATAGATAGATAGATAGATAGATAGATAGATAGATAGATAGATAGATAGATAGATAGATCCTTCTGGCCTCGTGCAGGTGCTGCGGTGCGCCGACGTTTCTGAAGCAGCGTTTCGGCACGGGCTACCGCATGAACATCACCAAGATACCGCACAAGTGCCAGGTGCCCACCATCACGGTAATGCTACGCAAGTACTCGCCCAAAGCGCACGTGCAGAGTGACTCGGACAACGAGGTGGTCTTCGTCATCGGCCAGATGATCAGGACGAAAGTCCTGATCGAAATGTTCAGGGCAAGTTACTCTTGACGTATAATTGGACCTTCCGGATAAGAAGCGGTGAAAGGCGGGAGTGTTGCATACCTCGAAGAATAGAAGAGTGCCCGTCCTCGTATCTACCTTTATTCGTCCCGCATTCGGGTTGTTAATGCCTTCAGTTTCGGTTTCAGTTCAATATAACAATAATGCTGGTTGCATGTAAACTGTTTCACCGTCACCGACGTCTGTCTGTTGTTCTTGAAGGATGAACGAAACCGTTGCAATGCATTTGAAAAGCCACCAGGACGATAGGCATGTGCACGCTCCCCTCCCTCTTCTCTTATTTAACTGAACTGGGGGAGCTGTGCCCGGCACATTTACATTGTCGAGCATTTCATGGGGTTTTTGATATGCAGCAATATGGCAAGGACTGTTTTTGATGATTAGTACGAGCAACGAGCCCTGATGTCGCATTATAAAAACCATTTGCTTCTCGCATTTACCATCGGAAAGCTGGAGACTGATCCACTGCGAAGATCACGTCATCACTTCGATTTGTTTTGTTTTTATCACTCAGCTTATCTGCCGTTCGTCATCGAGAGAGGAAGGGTCCGTTGTTAAACTTGGCCCTCCGTAACAGAAATCTTTCCGCATGCCTATGATCAGGATAAAGTCGCTTCGGAACCTTTAGTTAGCTGAAATATTTGTGGAAAGAAAATTATTCAATGGCTCATAAAGCTAATTCCAGTGCCCTTAGAGTAACGCGATGAAATCGGGATATTTCCGAGTATGTACCTATATGATCGTGTCTCACCCTCTGTATGTAATATATTGTAGTTACTCCTACAAACTTGTTATATGTTTCGTTTATATCATGCGTAACTGCTGAGTCACACTGTACTATTAAAGTAAGTACCTTGTGTTGCGCTCCTTTCTTGGGAAACTAAAGTTAGTTTTACATGATTTGATGAGATTGTTGTTAGCTGAGACTTTCAGAAATTTTACTCGGCCGTGCTCGCTTGGTCTTCAACATTCTACGTGGCCTTACCCTCGCCAAAAACCTACTTGGCGTGACCCTCTCATTGATACTGACTATGTACTCGGGGAACACTCTGTCATGCTCACAAAATACCGATATACTGACATTCACATTCCGAAATTCCACACGGGCGACCTCACTTTTGTTGAAGAGTTGCTCCGAACGAGTCGGTTAGTGTGTTTTCCCGCCTATACGCTGCAGTGCGCCACGCAGAGATCATTTTATATGAGAGTTGACTTGGAGAACAGTAGTTCAGGGTGCGCATTATACATAACGCCCCAGGACTTGGAGTCTCGCACCGAGGAGCTGGGCATCGAGTCCGTCGGCCTGTCCATGACGTCGCTGGAAGACGTGCTGATCCGCGTGGGGGAAGAGTATCATGTGCACCGCTCTCAGCGCAAGAAAGAGCCCGAAGTTGACGCTGCAGACGCCGTCGAGGTCAACGGTGAGGAGCCACCTCAGTCTGCGTCCGTAACTCGCGCAGTAGCGTGAATAACCGCATGGACGGCGATAGAGCAATATGGGACTTGGTGCTTTGTCCCGTCGCGCTCTCTGACCGTCCACGCGAATGATGTGATTCATTGCTGGACTGTGTGAACTCTGCACTACCAACTTGTCCCATCACTGTGTCTGTCCTTTTGAACTGAGTATCTGCACACACAGGCGTGCCCAAGGTTCTTTATTAGAGCTTGATATTGGAGGGTGGTGGGTGGAGATGGCTACGTTTTAACTGTCTCCTCCACCACCCCTCCATCTGCCTTCATCTTTGTTCGAGTGTGAAAGAGAAAGAGCTCCTAAGTGATGGTGTGCTTTTCACAGCAGCTGGCCGAGTATTGCGAAGTGCACCATGCCGCGGTGGTCAAGTGGCTAAGGTACTCGGTTGCTGATCCGCAGGTCACAAGATCGTATTCGGCTGTGGCGGCTGCATTTTCGATGAAGGTGAAAATGCTGTAGGCGTGTGTGCTCAGATTTGGGTGCACGTTAAAGAAGAACAGGTGGCCGAAATTTCCGTATCCCTCCACTACGATGCCTCTCATAATCATATGGTAGTTTCAGAACATGAAACCGCACGTATTAATCAATAAATATCAAGTATTGTGAAGTGAAACGACGCGCTGCATAGATGAACAGAGACAGATGGCACAAGAACACGAAATGGACTAGAGCCTGCCTAAAAAGCACACCAACTGTCAATTTACGTACCAACTATAGCCACTAACGTCAAATGCACCAACCGCTATGCCAACCACAAAGGCCGTACCAAGTAGCCTCAGTGGAAGCACTTCTAAAAGCCATTGGTACGCCTCTTTCATGGAGTAAGGGTGGGAAGTAATCGTCTCTTGCAATGCGAAATTAAGGTAACCTGGCCACCAATATTGTAAAAAAATAAGACATACGTAGCATTAACCTAGGATTTTACAAAAGTGACGTGATATAGTTACGACTGATGAGTGAGATCGGCGTCATCGTTTACATGGTTGAGAGAAGAGGTGCCTCACTTTGCCCCCGTGCGCAAGCTTACGCGTACAAGAAACAACGTAACATTGTCACGTGCACCGAGGGGCACCCATGTTTCTTGCACGAGCATATGCGCTGGAGCACCTGCTTTTCCCCCTTTTCCGAACATTAATTATTTATCTTCAAAAGAACTCGCCCTTTTAGGCGTCGTGAAAACTGTCGGCCATGTAAACTGTAACTTCGTGAGTGTATATGTGATTACCTGGTGAGATCACCTACGTCAACATAATTTGGCGTCGTCATCGTTTCTAGCATCATCATCATAGAGAGGACCATCAGTTTGCTATATGATCGTTTCGTTGATTTTTTCACTCCTCCTCCGGTCTAGGGATCTGCATGTACTACTACGACTACTACTACTATCCAACAACAAGAAAACATTTGCTGCTGCGGGTCCGTCCGTTCGTTTGTCCATCCGTCCGTCTGTCTGTCTCGAGTGCGTGCCCATTGGCGCAAGCATGGTATGCATCCGCCTTCGAGGGGGAAAGTTGTGTCCGACAATGGTACGAGGAGGACGGCACAGAGGGAACGGGCTAAGATTACTGCTCCGTACGACGAAAAGCGATGGTTTTAGTTCAACATCAGAGTTGCGTTGTGCACTTACGGCATGGGAACGTGTAAGTTGTACCTAAGTTACCATTGAATGAGCTGCCAATTGATAACAATGAATTTTCTCGCCGTCGTCCTCACAGAGCGGCTCTTGAAGATCCTGGCGAACACGAAGGCATCGCGGGCGTCCTTGTGGGCTCGCACGCGGGCGGTGTTCGTGAAGCGCGCCATCCACGCTTTTCGCGAGAAGCGCATGCCGCTGTTCAGCTGGGTGCTTCCCCAGTTCCTTCTTACCGTGCTGTTCCTGCTCGAGATCTGGGGGCTGCACGGCTCCTCGCGCGACGTCCTTCACGTAGGCGACACGCTCAAGTACAGCTTCCCGGTCGTCATCGGACTCGCGCAGGTGAGCACCGTGAAGGTTTGTAGATTGTACAGAAAGACATACAGACAGACCAGACCAGACCAGACCAGACCAGACCAGACCAGACCAGACCAGACCAGACCAGACCAGACAGACAGACAGACAGACAGACAGACAGACAGACAGAGAGACAGACAGACAGACAGACAGACAGACAGATAGATAGATAGATAGATAGATAGATAGATAGATAGATAGATAGATGATGTTTTGGCCATTGTCACGTTTTTGGCTTCATTATGAAAAAAAAAATAAGTGTAGGTGAAATAAAGCACGACCTGCCAAAGTACGTATTTAGTATGTTATAACCGATGATTTGCTTTATCACAGTTATAGCAAGATCGAACTGTATATAAATACACATTTCACGGCGTATCTGTGTGTACTTGCATAGATTGTATTTGCATATTATTAACCATCACTGCTCGCTCAAAGGGATTTAAGCAAGCCGACATCGAGGAGAAATTTCGCGAGGAGTACCTGGACCCACTGTTCAAGTCCGCCACCCAGTTCTCCGTGGAGCGCCTGCCGGTGTCCACGGATATCAATTACTATCTGCTGCACATGGCCAGCGACCAATTGTTCAATTACGTTTTCAACACGCACTTCGGCTACCAAATGACCAAGGCGACCGGGTATGTACAGTTTCGGATGTATGTCAACCGCTTTTAGCCATACTAGCGTATGATCAATTATGACTGTGCACTCGAGCGCGAACGTTCATGGACCACGAGAGGGCGTCTGTCGGGAGCCACCTTGTCCGGCACCATTTACCGCCAATCGCAGCCCTAGTTTCAAATCGATATTCTTGTTCACTTGCGCGTCAGTACTCTACTGCTGCGCAGCAATTTAATTTGTAATTGTCACGCAAAAACTTTGATCTGCAGCAAATCTTGTAAGGTCGTTCTAATTCTCTCACTAGCAAACACTACAGTAGGAAATGCAAGCAAGACCAAACAATTAGTCGCATTTAGGGACAAGGCAACCGCAAAGGAACTAAACCTTCGTTTTATTATAATGCACCGGCGTTTGAGGTATTCTGAAGTTTTATTGCAATAGCAAATTGTATGAACCGACTCGACGGGTTTCTGTCGTTGCCGCCGGTGTCATGTCGGGTATAAAGTCCAAATTGACAAGATTCCCCCAGCGTATCGTACGTTCTACCGGCGGGTAATACCACGCGAACGGGAGTGACGAACGCGGCTGAAGTAGAGATGAAAGCCGGCCCATGTGTCGCTGCGAGGGGCATGCGATAAGATTCCCCCGCATGTTTGACCAGCCGTACAATTCTTGAAATGACACTGAAGGCAAATATTAAGTCGACGTAAATTTTTGAAATAGCGGTACAGAAACTTCGTGGTTCTTGTTTTGTGCCAAAGTGCTTATCTTGAAATGAAATCACATTTTAATGGCCCGCATTGCTTTAGCGCACTTCAAATCACCCGCGCTTGAAAGCGGACTCTTACACGTTACTGTTTCCGTGTCCAACGTTGCCTGACTTTACTACGCGACCGCCGACACCAGTGGCAGCAGAGCAAAAGTAGGGGGAACCCAAGTAGCAACAACCGCCATTGAACAATCTTCTAATCTCGGAGGCCATGATTCTGCTTGCTTAGTTCAACTGAGCCCCGCTAGATGATACCAGATATCCAGCCTAACTATCCAAAAACGAACTTTCGAACTACTCGTGCCATTCCGCATAGTAATCACCAAGTAATTATTTTTTTCATAAATAAATTATATACAGACAAGCAGTGTTTCATTACAGCTCTTGATGCCAGGAAAAGTATTTTTTGTTACAGCCAGTTTTACTACTAGTAGTGAACTATACGCGGACACTCTCACGTCATCAGATCATTTCGTAGATGTCGCACTCGCGGCGCACGTCATGTGGTACATTTAGCTTGATTTCTTGTTACGGAAGGCCCTGCTGCTGATAATATTACCGTTTTAGATGTTGTCATGCATTGAGCTTTCTCTCTGACATACATTGTTTTTTGCCTTTAATGTCCTTTTGGCAGACAAGCGATGCACCGTCCGTCTTTGCCAGGGAAAGTCCTTCGTGCAGGAACTGTGACACTTGATTTTACGAGAACGGTCGTCGGTGGTGTGCGCGTTATGTGGCTGTAATCTTTTGCTCGCGCGTCCTCCGAGCCTTTACAACCGATCGGCAGCGTTTTCTAACCACGCCGAAAAAGAGCTACGTGACCTCTTTTGATATTTGACGCTACATAGGCTGCGTTCTTCCGTCGTGCCCCTACTGATAGAAATCTTCTCGCCATTCGCTTGTGGATGTAGTACCGTGCTGTGGTACAACGGCCAGATCCAGCACACGGCGCCCCTGGTGTTGACGGCGTACAATAGGGCCCGGCTTCGCAACATTACCAAGCGGGCGGATGCCGACTTCAGCGTCGGCGTGGTCTCGGCGCCGCCCGCCAACGTCTCGTCAACGTCGTCTAAGGGCGAGAGCGAGCTGATCCGCAGCCAGAACACGTACCGCGAGGTCCTCCCCAAGGTCCTTCGCTCCATCTTCCTGCCGCTCGTCTCGAGTCTGATGTGCAGCAACTTCGTCCTCTTTCCTATCGCCGAGAGGGCGCTGTTGGTGAGTGTCCTATACTGTGCACGGTGACTGTAGTGCCCAGAAACGGGATTGATTGACAGGAGTTCATTGGAATGAAACAAATACAAATCGGTTGCAAACACTGTATGCCTCCTTAGCCGAAGACTAGTATTGGGGTCATTTAAAAGTATGTATTTGACACTTGTGTTCATCAGTGGTATTCAGACACAAAACAAGCGACAGCAGGAGGTAGAAAAGCACAAAAAAAGAAACAATGCATATAAGGAATATATAAAAGAGAATTACACTTGTTGTTTTAACTTAAATATTAAAGTCATAACACCAATATTGGTAACAACCTAAATATGGTAAGTTGACAATATGAGAAACAACAAAAGACATGTATGTAAGGATATATCTACAAGGTGTGTACTTGGCTTATGTGTCTACACATGCTCAGATTTTCTCTGCTGTAGATATCTTTTTAGCCAGTGCGATACATTCTTGGTTTGTTTTCCCTCAAGTGGTATATGATTCTATATATTTTTGCCAATGAGTTCCACTAGTTTCTGCCCATGTAGATTCTTCGCCCATGGTATGTCAAAGATTGCAATTGTTTTGTTTCTTGCCGGATGACTTGGCACACGCAATATTGATACGTGGAACGGATAGCTGTTCGTCCATGATAGCTTTCATTGATTACACTGGTAATGTACTTTGCCATACTTATTTCGCGTAAGACGTTAAATGCTAGGAATCGTAGCTTAACAAATTGGTCTGCTGGCTCATTTTGCTGCGATAAATTAAGTTCGTGCAATAATAGCCCGAAAACAAGTTTGGGGAGCACAGAGTGAAAAAGAGAACAAAATGTCAGCTGACATCATATGAAGTACGACGTTTTTTCTCTGATCTCACATATGGATAATTTCTGAATGTAATCTGCCGTTAGCTTTGTTGAGACACATAGATATTTATGGAGATCTTTAAAGTGACTGAAATATGGACGCCCATCATGAGATATATCACTTTTGTTCTTCTGTTATGTTGTTCACAAGGCAACTACTGTGGTTGACTCACGAAAAAAAGAATGTATCACATTAACCGCATCTGCATAGCTCGCGAACGTTCTTATCGAAAGAGGGGGACAAAAAGAGGTCATTTGCATTCATGCGTGGGCAGCGACACAGGAAAGGACATCAGGCCACGTGTTACTCTGAAACCTGGGGCGTCGTGCGTGCATGCAATTCGTCTTTCGCATGCAGTGAAAGGCTATTCGACAGCCTTTACCGCTTTATGGTTACTCTTTCGCGAACAAAAGGTGGCTTCGCGCATCTCTGGCTCTCTCTAGCCATATGGGGCTGCACTACATAACCGTATCATATCCTCGAACCGTCGTGTAGAGCAAAAACACCGCGTGTGTTATTAGACAAACTAATAAAATTTCACAGTCTCCAAATAGCGCCCCTGGGCAATGTCAAATCGCGTCATCTCATCGAATTTCGTAATGGTGACATCTTAAGCCAACCGGAGAGGCCATACCAGTATATAGTCCGGGCCAATCAGACTTGACCATTGGCGGAATCCGACAGCATGGTACGATTAGACATTGTTTAGGATGGCATCTCTGCTGGCCCAACTATCGGCACCGTTGCTATCAGGCGTGTAGACTCTTTTACGGAGGCGTATGAGTGCCGCTATATTGGGCATATAACCATTGTGTTTGGCATCCTTAGCAGCTAAACGAACAGTGTTACGATAGACGAACATGCATTAAAACAAATGGTTCGGTGCATGCGATGTTTCATGGCCTTACTGATTAACGTCGCGATGTACAAAATGGGAAAACATCGGCTTAACAGTCCAAGATGGCGTCGCCCAGATGTCTCACGGGCGCGTCGTTGTTCGTTTGCAGGTGAAGCAGCTGCACCTGTTGACGGGCCTGAGACCGTCGCTCTACTGGATCCTAAACTTCGTCTTCGACTTCCTCTTCTACATTGTCACCGCCCTGTGCGTGCTTCCTCCGCTGTGGCTGTTCCAGGCGGGAACGCTCACCACCACAGACATCAGTGAGTCTCACAGGCTGGAACGCAGTCAGAAGCGTTTTTTTTTTGGGGGGGGGGCGGGGAAGGGGTTGGTAAACTTTATATATGTTACCTTTATGCTTGTGTGTGTTTTTGTATGTGTACATGCATGTACTCGAGGAAAACTGCCTAATTTCAAAATTCAGGGGGGGGGGGAGGGTGGCAACCACTAGCACACCATACGAAAGTAGTTTTGAGACCAACAACGCTCCTTGGTAGCCGAAACGTCAATTAAAGATTTAGTTTTCCGTCGTTGCGTCTTTTCGCGTTTAAACCATGTATTTCCTGTGCCAGATGGGTTGACGTCAAACTTCGGATTTCATAAACCCTAACACCGGTAAACATAAGTAGTTTTCCGCGTGGCGCGAACATGCAAAATGGCCGCTTGTGCGTCATCAACGAAGCCGTGAGGCGGAGTGACCGTCGTAACGTCACGACATCTTGAAAACTGTGTGGGCATACCTTTATGTTCTCGCAGGCCTCATCTTCGTGCTGAACCTGCTGCACGGATACGCGGCGCTACCCTGTATCTACCTGGCATCTTTCCTGTTCGATAACCCGGGGCATGGCTTTTCGACGCTTGCCGTCCTCACGTTCGTCTTATGTGAGCATTGCATTCTACACCGTCCATCTTTTTACGTTTTTATACCGAGCTTAACGTAGCCTGACGTATGACCTAATAGAACCAGTGCTTGACCTAGCGTGTTAGAAATAGTTGAATAAAAAGGTTATCTCTGCCGCGTTGGCGTAGGGGTTACGTGGTTTTGCGCTTAATTCTATGACGTGAAATGATGACGTTGTCATTTGACACCATTCCGTAACGTCATGACGACGGCAATAAAGTCGGCAATCTGCAACGTCCTGGTGGAACGTGATAAGGAAGAAGTTACGTAAATTTTCTGAATGGGGAAGTGCGAGACCTTAAAGGGACCCCTGAAACGGCTTTGACGATTTTTTCACAAACTCATTGGACCGGTAGACCAAGTCCCAAGTGTAATTTAGAGACTGATTTTTCTCTGCGTTAACTGTGCAATTTATTACAACGCTTTAAAGCTGCGAATCGCTTCAGATCACTGCAGATCGCTGCGACTCGGCCAAATGCGTTTTCAACCGCCAATACAATGTCCCGCCGCGGTGGTCTAGTGGCTAAGGTACTCGGCTGCTGACCCGCAGGGCGCGGGTTCGAATCTCGGCTGCGGCGGCTGCATTTCCGATGGAGGCGGAAATGTTGTAGGCCCGTGTGCTCAGATTTGGGTGCACGTTAAAGAACCCCAGGTGGTCTAAATTTCCGGAGCCCTCCACTACGGCGTCTCTCATAATCATATAGTGATTTTGGGGCGTTAAACCCCACATATCAATCAATCAACCGCCAATACAACAAGCGACACGCTCTGCCCCACTGACGTCATCGTTTCCAGCTGATTTGACTGGCTGTGGAACGCGCAGCACAGATTCCCGGTATCGGGTAGGTGGCGGGATTTACGCGTATGCGGCCTCACGCCACATCACGACGCAGGCGCCGTGAAGGCGGAGCTTAGCCCCGAGCGCTTGAAGGAAGAGTTGGGGGCAGTTGAGGGTGAAATGCCTTCATAGATTCATAGCCTTCATAGATTACGAGAAGGCGTTTGATTAGGTAGAAATATCAGCCGTCATGCAGACACTGCGGAATCAGGGCGTCGATGAAGTATATATAAACATCCTGCAAAAATCTACAGGGGATCAACTGCTACCGTGCATAGTGCTTCATAAAGAAAGCAACAGAATACCAATCAAGAAGGGTGTAAGGCAGGGGGACACAATCTCCCCAATGCTATTTACCGTGTGCTTACAGGAGGTTTTCCGAAGCCTAGAATGGGAACAGTTATGGATAAGAGTTAATGGAGAGTACCTTAGTAACCTGCGCTTCGCCGATGACATTGCATTGCTGAGTAACTCAGGGGACGAATTGCAACTCATGATTACAGAGTTAGACAAGGAAAGCAGAAAGGTGGGTTTTAAATTTAATCCGCAGAAAACGAAAGTATAGTACAATAACCTCGTAAAAGAGCAGCGCTTCGAGATAGGCAATAGTGCACTTCAAGTTGTAAAAGACTATGTCTACTTAGGGCAGGCAAAAACCGCGGAGCCGAACCAGGAGATTGAAGTAACTAGAAGAATAAGAATGGGATGGAGCACATTTGGCAAGCACTCTCAACTTATGACAGGTAGATTGCCACTATCCCCCAAGAGGAAGGTATATAACAGCTGTATCTTGCCGGTACTTAGCTACGGAGCAGAAACCTGGAGACTTACAAAGAGGGTTCAGCTTAAACTGAGGACGACGCAGCGAGCAATGGAAAGAAAAATGGTAGGTGTATGTAACCTTAAGAGACAAGAAGAGAGCAGAGTGGATTAGGGAACAAACGGCGGTTAAGGATATCATAGTTGAAATCAAGAAAAAAAATGGACATCGGCGGGGCATGTAGCGCGTAGACAGGATAACCACTGGTCATTAAAGGTAACTAACTGGATTTCCAGAGAAGGCAAGCGAGTTAAAGGGAGACAGAAGGTTAGGTAAACAGATAAGATTTAATAAGTTTGCGGGTATAAATTGGCAGCAGCAAGCACAGGACCGGGTTAGCTTGCGGAACATGGGAGAGGCCTTTGTCCTGCAGTGGACATAGTCAGACTGATGATGATGAGGGTGAAAGGTGGAGCGAAAAAGAAGGGTACTTTTTTGGTACTCGTAGATCCGTTAACAACGAGTGTATTGTTTGAGCTCTGCTGCCAATGGTTTGCTCCAGTAGTGGTCTAATCAAAAACGGAATGTGAAAAAAGAAACCTCTTCAGGGACCCTTTAAGGGTACAGGAAGGTCTCGCACAGTACCACAGACGGGGACCGGCACCTAAGGCGTTCCCCTTAAAAGTTTGTCATTTTTGGTCAAAATATTGTCTTATATACGAGCATCTTGTAAACTTGTCGGGTGGTTTAAGCTTTCTGTCTAAAGTCATAGACACGAACGCACATGCACCCGCGCGGTACAATATGGTCAACTCGAAGCGCTTGATGGCACAAAAGTCAGGGCACGCAATTTGCTGAAGCATCTGTTAATTTTTTTTTTGCATGGGATGGTTGTGGTTGTGGGCGAAGTTTACATATGACAGCAAAGCTCTTTTTTTACCCTGCGACCTCGTGGTTGTCACAGTATGGTAGCAGAGTTCTTCAAACAACCGAGCTTTGAAAACTCCCTTTATGCCCGATGTACCAAAATTGAAACTCGTCATTAACCGAAGTTGCGGGGTTCCGTTGATTGTCGTGCCACCTGTTGACCAAAACACTAACTGATAAACTCTAGTAACAACGCCAGCGCTGCGTGCGTCGTTGAGCACCTTGAGAAGAACTCACGCAGGAGCACGATGTAGCGTTTCGCGTGGCTGCTCCCAGATAGTGGAATATTCTGCAGGCCCCTGCAGTATGTGCGGGTCTTCGAACGCAGTTTCATAACTGCTATGATTGAAGAACTATGACAGTGGTAGAATAGCTGTCACGCAGGTCAGGTGACCAGAGAGATTTTGGAGTAAATAAAGCAATAAAAAAGTGATGATTACCCTCAAAATTGTGATGATGATAGTAGTGCTGAATGGTGATGTAGCAGGCAGTGTCATCATCACGATTCAGTTTGAAATTGCTAGGGGAAGTTTTGTCGAAACATGGGGACAGAATGCAATGCGCAACAAAAGGAGCGACAGCTTTACTGCCGTACGGTCTTCACTGCGTGGAACTGGCTAAAATCTTTCTTTAATTGTAATCGACCATATACCGTATTCACGGGGCGAGGAAGAGTGCTCTGGCAACTCACGTTTTCCTTCTTTCCGGTAAGGGGAATATGGTTCAAGTGTGCGTGCTGGTGGGCGCAGAACGGTTAGGCATGCTCATGTCCATGCAAATACCGAAGAAATTGCAAAGGCGAGTGCAACTGGTCCAACTTGCCATCTTGCTGCGAGTGCAACGTTTGTATCCATAAATGCTGGACGAGTGAGTAGTCATTTGCGCAAACCAGTGGGTTGCCAGATTAAAGACGGCGTCGGCCGCTAAGCAAGCGGGTTGTGGACCATCGAGTGCTCATGCGCCATCTCCCCCCCCTCTCTCTCTCTCTCTCGCAGCATCTGTCGGCTGCCTGGGTGAGGTGTTCATGGAGTACTATGCGCACGAGGTGAACAACGCCATCGTCTCGTACGTGATCAACACTGCGCGCAAGGTGACTCGGCTGCTCCCCTCGAGCTCGTACGCGCGCGCCATGACCAAGATCCTGCAGCTGGCCGCCGAGAGCTCGGTGTGCCAAGCGGGCGGCATCGAGCTCGAGAGCCAGTGCAACAGCAAGGTCACCGACACCAAGCTCTCGCTGAAGCAGTGCTGCGACCGTGAGTGGTGACACTTCTCTGCGAAACGAACGCTCCGTCATAGACAGAACAAAAGATAACATGTAAATCCACAGGCTCCTTTAAGCACCCGCCTGAGACTACTCAATGGGGGAAGTCACGTTATAGTCGTACTTTTCTTTTTCTCCGCTCACCTGAGCTTCCATTCCTAATCTGGAACATCACTTAATTTGTTTGTTGGGCAATACCGATATGATCTATCTATCTATCTATCTATCTATCTATCTATCTATCTATCTATCTATCTATCTATCTATCTATCTATCTATCTATCTATCTATCTATCTATCTATCTATCTATCTATCTATCTATCTATCTATCTACATTTATCTTTCCGTCTCTTCGGCTGGTCGAGTTGTACGCCCGGCCCGCTGCTGTGGTCTATCAGGTACAATTGATGAACGCTCATGGCTAAGATACTCGGCTGCTGACTCGCAGGTCGCAGGATCAAATCGCGGTGTTGGCGGCTGCATGTTCGATGGAGGCGAAAATGTTGCAGGCCCGTATGCTCAGATTTGAGTGCACGTTAAGGAACCCCAAGTGGTCGAAATTTCCCGAGTCCTCTATACTATACGGCGTCTTTCATAATCATATAGTGGTTTTGAAACGTTAAACCCCACATATCATCAGTCGTACGCCTGTGGTGAAGGTAGTTTGGATTGTATGACAGCATCTGCGTGTGTTCCACGAAGCCACCGATTTGTCCGCGCAGACATCTACAGCGCCAACCGGACCGCCTACCTGATCCACCCGTTCGACAAGAACTCGTACTCGGCCTACTACGAGGTGGTCGGGCTGTCGTTTCAGGGCGCCACGGTGTTTGTAATGCTGCTCATCATCGAGTACATGCTCAAGACATTTGAACGCGAGATGACCTCGCTGGACGAAGAGGCGTTCTCGTCGCCCCACTCTTCGCAGCAGGCATCTATGATGACGCGCGGATTCTCCCGGAATCTAAAGAAGAAGGTCTAGAATCTGCTCTTTATCTGCACTCGCGAATCTCGAGATAGGTATCTTGGCGCGAAATTACCTTCAGAAAATACTTACGTATGAGATATGAGTAAGGTACTTTGGCAAATGGGAGCGTTAGCTAACATTTTGTACAGCCTATTCACCCTCACCCCTGGACCGCTGGTATACCTTCTTTACTACCCAGGACCTTGCGGGAATAAATTTTTGTGATTGTCGTTCGGCGAGTTCACAACTTGAAGTACGAGCACTTAATGCAGAGAGGCAGTGGTAAGAGAAAAACAGACGCGCATTACCAGTTAAACGTTTATTCGAAAAGCTGTGACATTAATATACTGACAGATACAAGTTCCGTAGGAACGCACGACAAATGAACACAGCAAATAACAACGAACAACCGATTAAAGCGGCTACCACACCATGCCAGATGCTGCATTTCGTTGCAAAAATAACTTAACGCCTATACGGCATTGGAAAGTGGCTGATGCCGAAGGCGTCAGCTTTTTCTGCAAGGCAATGCGGGCTTCGACAACGTGTGGGTTTTACCAGTTTTATCAGTTTATTTAGTTCTCACTTGCCACATATATGACTCCCTTTACAGAAGTATGGCACCTCTCGTCGGTGTTGTTCCTTAAGTTTTGTTATCATATATTTGTACAAGACTCCTTTTTCCTGCCAGTATATTTACGTCACAGCTTTCTCAATGAAAAGTCTCAGTTGTTAGGATACGCTTGTCCTTGTCTTACTTAGCCCTTGTCTATGTTACGCGTTCGCATTTCATGTATAATCATGAATCGCGAACTCGCCCGATCAGCCGAGACGGCAGAAATATAAGCTTCCAAGCACTTCTTCACGAAAGCGTTCCCGTTTTCGTTTCCTTTCAGGACACGCACTTAGAAGACACCGAAGTCTTGGCGGAGAACGATATGGTCGAGGACGCTGTGACGGGCAAACTGCCAGCCGTTCCGGGACTCCCGTGGCCCGTTATGGTCGTTCGTAGTTTGCACAGGTCTTACGGCGTCTTCGAAAGCAACGTGGTGCTTCGGGTGAGTGTCTTTCGATGCCGAAAGCAGTGTAAGCTAATCAAATTGCATATATGGTCGTGGGCCTATCCATACGCTCATTTAAAGAAGAAAGGTCACTTGCCGTATCGGTGGTCGAAATTTCTGGAGCCCTCCACTACGGCGTCTCTCTTAATCATAGCGTGGTTTTGGGACGTTAAACCCCACAAATCAAATCAAATCACTTGCCGTATAACTGGGTAAGGGGGGGGGGGTATTTAATAGTTCCAAGAACCCCGTCACAAGAACCTTACCACAACATATTGTTCATTCGTGTTCATAGTGATCCCACTCATTTGTCCAAATTGCAGATAGGAGGGGGACGACAGGTGCTGGAGAGAGAGGGAGGGGGTGCTGACAACGCTTCAGGGGTATGGCGATCACACTCACTCCCCCCCCTTTCTCTCTCTTTCTTGATGAATCCGCCTCTGAAAAGCTTTGTAAAGGAATCGGGTGGTATTAGACCGACGAAAAAAGGTGCGGTTGAGGACGACGTAGAATCACATAATGCGATGAATATGAAAGGGTTTGTGCGCGGAAAGATAAGAGTTAGTTCGCTTATGTCACAGGCACACGCCGTATTTATTCTAATATTGTTCGACGCCCCCCCCCCCTTTTTTTTGTAACGTGACCAATAGTTAGCTGTCCACGTATGCTAACAAAAAAAAAAAACTCGACCTATATTCGGAATCAAAGCTAGCATAAGCATTGAGCACAGCCATGTCCACCGTACTTCATGTATCATTATTACCATATAGTAATTCAGGGTATATTTGCAGTAAATCGACAAACTAAAAATAAAAGAATAGGTTAAAGAACTGTAGCGTGAAACATTTGGCGACGAACGTGGATGCTGCCTACTACGGATCCCACTAAGGCATCGTGGATGCACTCGCTGCTAACTCGGTCGGTCCTCTCTTCTACTGATGAAAGCGTGGAAAATTAAAATATCGTAAACCACAGAACCATGATCACCGTATGCAATTACGTTGTCGCTAACAGTTGAAAAATACTGATCTGCAAGGCCGTAGTCTTGTTCGTCAAAACCGACGTATAGCGGGTGCGTTGTGTGCTCGCTGTAAATTATGTCATGTTCGAAATTTTCCGTTTCTCAAAATACGTTGGTCAACCTATATTAAGGCGAGAGCCTTGAACGCCTCGTCATCGCGTCCGACGACCCGTCTGTCCGTGGCCTGAAACGGTGGCAGCTTGTGGCATCTCGCCCTTACACTCTCTCAGCCAATCGCATGATGGCACAGCGGCGCATAGCAACAGTTGCGCCGTCACAGCAACCCCCCCCCCCTCCCATCTTACAATCTTTCGGAAATCACGGGATTACTGAAAGAGCCTAAAAACAAAGAAAACATACAAAATAGAAAAAATAAAAAGGACATGACGTAGTCGATTGGCCACAGGCTTTTGCCGAAGAGACTTAGGAAGCTCACGATTTTTTTTTTTAATAATTCGTGCCAGAGTAGTACTGAAATACAGTGTGACTGTTGAATAAGAGGAGGATAATGATGACGAGTGCTTGTAGTCCAGGATAGCGTTAGCACGATGATTGTTCGCAGGGACTGAGCTTCACGGTGCGCAGAGGCGAATGTTTCGGTCTCCTCGGCGCCAACGGGGCGGGAAAGACCACGACGTTCCGGATACTGACGGGAGAGATTCTGCCCCACTCTGGCAACGCCTTCATCGGCGCTGCTTCCATCGTCGAAGACACTATGGAGGTAAAGGCACCCTTTATTTTCTTGAAAAGTGCTAGGTTATCTGACATGCCATATCGGGGTTTAGGCTGCAAGGCCTGCGGAGGTGGTCTTTTGCAATAGATCATTCTCTAGAAAAAAAAGTGTCTTATGACTCGTCTTTCATTCACGTGAGAGTTGCAGGTGTTGAACTTCTTCTAGAGAGACACATTGACTCTCCTTTTCAAAGCCATTCGTTCTGCAACTCTGATAAATATAGTCAACGTCAATTTATGAAGAGAATTATACATCACATGACCCTCATGAAGAGGTTTAACTCGCCCCTCTAAAAATTGTCACGAATAACGTGACTTTCACATGTGTAAAAGAGGAGTCAAAAGACACTTTTCTTTTAATGTGTATACACACAGGAGAAGACCCATGTGCTGCTTTCTTTTGTTATTCATTGGAAAGGCTCTCTTATTTTACGTTTGACGAAGTAATTGGGTGTTCTTGTATTGAATGAGAGTCTTTGAATGGTAATAGTGTGATAACAATATTGAAAAACCTCGCAGAACCCTGAAAAAGAAAACAAAACAGGCCGGCAACATGCCTTCAATACTGTCGGACATCGAAGAAATCATGGGAATGTATGCAATCGTAGACTAAGGCAGCTTAGTCCCATTTCTAGCATCTTCGTATTGGTCATAATTATTTCGAATAATTTCGAACATCATCATCAAGGCAGCTTCGCTCAAGCGTTCACCCGCAGTGCTTCAGTGGTATGCGCAGAACTAATAGAAAACGGAAAACTCAATGGTGGCAACGAGAAGACCCAAAGCAACGGAATCCCTATGAGAACGACAAGGTGCCGGTAGATTTATGAGAGGCACGAACGTTATGTTTCAGTGCGAGCTTGTCTGTGCAGTTTGCACATCCATGTGGTATCCGTGGCCTTTAGTTAAACTCAAATATTTCTGCGCTGAGAAGCAACAAAGAAACAGCTAGCATAAACTAGCTGAAGCTCAGGAAGAACATAGAAGGAACCGGATTAGACTTAATAATCGTTCATCTTATCTGTTCTAAGGCTTTCGCGACTTTGTTCAACCTTCGCCATTTTTTTTTCTCCTGTCACTCGCATACCCAGTATATTTTCCCGTCAAATCCAGCCAACTCAATCTTTATGCTTTCTTCCCGCCACCCACTGTTTGCAAAGTCCTAGATCTTGTTGAAGTAAATTTTTTTATCGGCTAATTTCGACATCGCGTCTTTTTTCTCCCTCCGGGCGGCCCGGCAAGGCGAGGCGACCATTTCGGAGTGAGCGAATCCTCTTCTCACTTCGACATTCTTCGTCACTACAGGAACGTCCATCGCACCCAGAGCGCCCCACTGCCATCTTTCTCGCGAGAGGAGGCAGCAGCGTTACGCCAGCTACAGACTAAAAAAAATCCCAATCTAGTATAACTTCGTAAATTCTACCCGCAGTGCTATGCAGACCGTTGCCCCGGCTGGGGAAACTCGACCACAACCTTCCATGTCTCGATCGAGTGAACTGCGAACATCTTTCCTCCCTTACCTGCTTTCCTTCACCCTTTACGTAGCGAGGAGCTGTGGGACGATGCTCACCGCGATGGACCTCCCGAGGTCGTCCGAGCTCTGATACAGCGGGCGCGGCTCGTCGCTGGAGTCGTCCTAAAGACCCCAGAATAGGGGTTCCTCTCACACTCTCCTTCTCCATGCTTTTGTGAATAAAGACGTTTCTCTCTCACCCGCAGTTCCAGCAGCATCTCGGCTACTGTCCACAGCGGGACGGCCTGCTCGACATGCTCACGGGCGTGGAGACGCTGACGCTGTTCACGCGTCTCAAGGGCATCGCGCTGACGCCCAAGTACCTCGACACGCTCCTCGAGGTGTACCGCCTCGGAGACATTGCCGACCAGCTCGTGGGCACCTACAGGTACACTGTATTGCAGCTAGCTCTTATATATTAGTGCTGTAGCCGTTTTATCCTCATGGTAAAATTAGAGTAGGTTAAGAAACGAACAGTGCAGAGTTTTACTATAACTTTACCAGCCCAATTTGAAAACTTTCGCAGTTGATTTTGATGAAACTTGGTGAGTTTGGGTATATCTACGTGCTGGTTTTACGTATGCAATTATTTGTCTGGTATAACGCGTAGTTTTTAAAACTATCTTTATTGTGCCTTTTGGGGAGCAAGGTTTGTATTTTTCTAGACCGATAAAGTTGCAAAATAAATCATCATCTCACGATAACCTAGAATCAAAACTGTGCGCACTGCAAGAATAGTGGATGTTCTAGACCCCTTAAAAATTATGGTATCTTGTTATGAGTCAATCTAGAACTTCACTCGCAAATATTTCCCTAGCAAAGCGTCACCTCATTTCGCGCAGTGCGGGCAGCCGCCGCAAGCTGTCGCTCTGCATCTCCATGCTGGGCACGCCCCGCGTCCTGCTGTTGGACGAGCCGTACGCGGGCGTGGCACCCATGGCTCGAAGGCGCGTCGTCAACTACATCAGCGCACTGCAGCATGTGGCCAACATGTCGGTGGTCCTCACGTCCCACAGGTGACGAATTTTATCGTACTTAGGATCCCCTATGAGTACAAAGGAGGTTTTGAATGGTAGTGCGTGTCGTTTGTCGGAGCCATCGTGCACTAGCGTACACTATTGTCAGTGTTGAACCCAGAAACCTGGAGAAAAGTGGTGTACATTTATGGGCTCCTTTTTTTGCTAGACACAATATTAATAACATCTCACAGAAAATGATGCCAAGGAAAGTATATTGGATGGTATTATAAGTAATTGTAGTCTGAATGTAAAAATGTTATTAGAAGAAATTGTAATCTGAATATGAAGAAAGAAAAGAACAAAAAGATAACTTGTCATGGGCAGGAACCGAACCTGTGTCCATTGAATCACGAGTCCGATTCTATACCAACTGAGCCACCAAGGCGGCTATCTCCCCGTACACTTTATAGTGTATATACTGGGTTGGTACACGATCAGTGACTTAACGCCTCCGTTTCGATGGCCGTAGAAACGTTGCAACTCTATGGGCTTGATGTAGTTGTCACGCTGCTATACGACAGTTTTGAATGGCCGTTGAGTGGATGAGGCGTTTTCTCGGAAAAATTTGTGTGGGGCTGCGGATCTTTGTTTCCGTATTCATGTCGCTCAAATGTAAATAATTTTAAAGCATGTATCTGTTGGTTGTTCTTGTGTATACGTTTCAATAAATTGTTTAGCCTGAGCTATGAATACGTATCAAGTGTCTAAGTTGGCCCGAAAATCGCGGGATAGAATACCGATTTTGTGGCCGCATTTTTTTAGATACGACGCAGCTCTTTGACACACGTGTGTAATGCCGTACGGGCGTTCGTCCGTACGAACGCACCGCAACGCGTTCTCCTCGCCGCAAATGTTGGAGCGGTGCCAAGTAGGTCACGCCGAAGCTGCGTGTTGACGTCACGCTCCACTCGCAGGTGCGTGCTGACGTCATGCTCTCACCCACAGCACGCTCTCTGCAGTGCCCGCAGCTGCCGGCTCCTCCGCCCACTTGCAACACAATTCTCTCTCACTTCATCCTCTCCACCGCCCGAAACGTTTGACTACACATCAAGTGGAAACACTCTTTCGGCACATTAATTTGCGACGAAAACTTACACGAAACTCAACCTGCCTCCTGGGTCTTTGCGTTTCAAACAACGTTTGCTCGTAGTGGTAGTAGCTGTACAAAACTTTATTGTATACATAAACCAAACAGGCTAGAACTCCAGTGCCCTGAGGAATATACAGGGTGTAGAGCGTAGTCTGTCCAGAAGGGTGGTGCCCCTATTCCAGGGCCCCACTGGCACGAGCCATCCGTACAGCTCCTTATCAGTCGCAAGTAATCAACCTATATGCTGGGCTAGACATTAGCGCCTCACATTCCTCCCATGTGCTATTGGTGTCGTGTTTTTGTCGTGCTATGTACACTCCCACGTGATGTGAGAGTGTTGGGGTGGCTACACACCACGGGCATATGTCTCTGTACCCCGTGGGTTAGATAAAGTGAAGAGTGTACAGATTTATATAAGTGTTGGTTCTTAGCGCTGTCGCCTCTGAAGCGCTGAGCTTGCTATCTGGACGTTGATAGAGCTGCTTATTTTCCCTGTATCACTTAAGGATCGTTGTGAAACAAGGGTCCAGGGGTGCAGGGCCCTCTATTGCATTGTCTCGAGTGGCTCGGTGATTTTTAAAGCCACGAGTCATCTCGCCCGCATGCAGGTTCCCTGTCAAGCCCTCATACCCAGGTGGCCACGTCATAACCTCTACGTATTTTACTGTGGGGTCCCATCCTGGTCCAACCAATATCGGGAGTGACTGTGCTCCAATTTTGCCCTCTAGATAGTTTCTGCAAGCTTTTTGCGAGTCTGTCATGATTGTTAATGAAGCGTTTCGCGTCCATCCCTCCTTCATTGCGAGGGCTATGGTGACCTATTCTGCATGTATTGTCGAGGCCTGATCTATTGAAGCGCATGCTGTAATTTTCTCTCTAGGTTCGGTGACTACACACACGGCTCTTTTTGATTAAACGCTACAGCGAGCCTTCACTTCAAACCGTTCTTCCAGCACCCGTGTCAACGCCCGTTTACACCGGGTCAACGCCATGCGCACCACTGTTGCTTCGCATCCCATCAGGGTTCCCTTCGGCGAGAAGGTTTATGATTTTATATAAATGGAGCTGAAAAGGCTCGAGGCTCATGCACCTCGAGTTAGCTGCGCGTTAAAAAAAATGAGGTCTACATTTCCGTGGTCCTCCACTATGGCGTCCCTTATAATGATATCGTGGTTTGTGGAGGTTGAACCCCATGAATTATTAGTGTATATTGACAAATGTTTTAAGGAGTGTAACTGAGGCAACACGGCACAGCAAGATGGCACGATGAAGACAAGCACATTGCTTTTGTTGAAGCTTTGTGGGGTTTGCGCATTTTGGAGTGACAAAAATGGTTTATTAAATAAGTCACAACGCCCCATATACTGCTTTTAAAGCACACTGATTGGATTCCCAGTTTCTAATCGTGATCGTGAGCCCATTCTCATTGCGCGGCTATGTTCGCGCTGTTTCCGTTTCATTCCTCAATGGCTGTCGAAGTTTTGATAGAATTGTACGCTGCCTCATTGACTCGTCACATTATTGGCTCGATGGTCCTCAAAAGAACTTGTGCTTGACCATTGATTCAATAGGCTATTGGTTGGTAGGCTGACCTCTCAGATTTTCTGCCACAATAAACATTTCCCTCTCTGGTTGGTAGGCCTTCCAAACGCCCTTGTCACACGGGCATTGCTTTTCCCTTTGTCGAGTGTAGAATACTCTAGACAGTCCGCCTCAGCGGCAGACTGTTTAGGGTGCTCGGCTACTGACTCGAAGGTCGCGGATGCGATCCCAGCCGTGGCGGTCGCATTTCGACGAAGGCGAAGTGGTAGAGGCTTGTGCATGTGCAACATGAGTGCATGTAAGAACACCAAATGGTTGAAATTTTCGGAGCCCTTTACTACGGCGTCTCTCATAATACTATGCTGGTTTTGGGATTCATAACCCCAGATATTAATATTATCATAGAATACTATAGACCGCGCTAGCTGAGATCTGCAGCCTCTGTACCAATTTTGTTCTGTTCAATAAGGTACAGACCTATGAACCTGCGTACATGCACATGCAGCCTGACGGACGTCGAGTTCCTGTGTAACCGAATGGCCGTCCTGGGAGATGGCCAACTGCAGTGTCTGGGCTCGCTGCCGCAGCTCAAAGCGAAGTTCGGCAAGGGCTACACCATTACGGTCAAGACCTATCCGGACAGGAAGAACGACGAGGCCTACCAGCGACAGGTCGTCTACGCCGTCTGGACAGCCTTCCCGGGCTCCGAACTGGTGCACTCGTACGAGGTGAAAAGACATGTCGCCACGCGTTCACGAAGTTCGGTATCGGGCCGGTTTTGGGGCTATACTAATTTGTTTGCTTGTAAGGGTGACCGATTAACGCAGCTGTGTTAATAACGCCCCTCCACCCCGCCGCGGTGGTCTAGTGGCTAAGGTACTCGGCTGCTGACCCGCAGGGCGCGGGTTTGAATCCCGGCTGCGGCGGCTGCATTTCCGATGTAGGCGGAAATGTTGTAGGCCCGTGTGCTCAGATTTGGGTGCACGTTAAAGAACCCCAGGTGGTCTAAATTTCCGGAGCCCTCCACTACGGCGTCTCTCATAATCATATAGTGGTTTTGGGACGTTAAGCCCCACATATCAATCATAACGCCCCTCCGTAATAACCAGACCTTGCAACCCGTGAACATACCCGTACCCAAATATGTGGCATTGAACATGAGCAGCGTTAAGTGCGGAATTCCACGGCGCGAAGCTACAAAACTGAAAGAGAGATGAAGCACGGATAATTCTCTCTCTTGTATAGTTTTTGCGCTGGGAACTTTAGCGCGGATCAGCAGCGCGCGTAGAGGAGGGGACAATGTTTCACCGCAGACCCCTCCCCCCCCCCCCCCCCCCAAGCCCCAAACCGCTTTTACCGAGCTTCGCTCACTGAGTGCCTTATGATCAGAACATGATGTAAAACATCATATCAGGGAGTGTAGCAACCGCCACCACGCTGCCCTCCCCCCCCCCTCCTCTCCAAGCTCCCACGTGCCTAGAAAAAGTGCGCACGCGTTTGACGCATGCTTCTGTTAACTATACTCGGCGACTGCTTTTTGTGGCAGCACAGCGAAGGCTACGAAGCCCAAGCACGCCCTTTCTTACTAAGCTTCTGCATGTAGTCCACGAACGCTAACTTTTGTATACTGCGTAGCCTAATGGAAAATATAAAAAGAAAGGATGTAAATACTATGGTCAAGATTGTTCGCATTACACTTAGGAAGCATCACCCGTGTAGGTTTTTGTTCTTCGCTGTTTCTAGTTTTCTGGTTTTCATGAGCCATTTCACTATGGTCCCTGGAATATGTTGCCAGTATTCTAAGGACCATAATTTCACCTTTTCTCTGCCCCGGTAAACAGTGATGACGTCGCTCAGTTGCAGCAAGTTGACATCGAAGCGTGACACCGGTGACCTGCCAGTCTTCAGCAACACCAGCTGCTTAAAAGAAAAATCGCGATTGCAAACCGTACGTCACAGCAATGACCCTTTTCCTAAACTGCGTTGCGTACATGGTCGGTGTTTCGCCCGTTGAATATTGTTGATACGATAATGTTGAAAGTCACGTACCATAACACCGCTCCCGTCGGCGTCTGCGGAGAGTGTCGTTCCTTACGCTTTGCCTGGATAACAGACGCGCTCATGTGCATTAATTACCCTGTTGATGGCTGGAGTGAGACGCTGTGCGGACGTGTTTCGCATGAGCTCCGGCCCGGTGACCGACTATCGGCGGACGCGCTTTTTTCTGGACTTGCTGTCAGTGGGCTCGTCTGCAGGAGGTTGCCCTGTACCTACGGACACCACTCGTTTAGGCAAGTTTGTCCCCGTTTTTGGAGTTTCCGAGATTTTCCTATCAACCCCGCGGTGGCAAGGCTAGGCCTATCTCCTAGGCCAAGCCTGGCCTGGGCCGCGTCGCCCGGCGTCTGACTTGCGCCCGGTGACCGTGGGTCTTGTTGGGCTGAAGATGGAGTACTACGTCGAAGGGGAGACTATAACACCCGAAGATTTTGAAGCGGGAGAGTGGGCTCCAGTGCTGAAGGCACAGGACCGATTTAAGAAGACTCGGCATGGCGACAACGCCAAGAGTAAGCCTTGCGAGACGCAGGCCGGCAGCGACGGGCGCAAGACGCACGGAGCGCAGCAAATCAAGCGGGGGAAAGCGCCGGTATGGAAGAAACGCGGACCGTTTCTCAAGTTGCCAGCCACGGATTTCAAGATTGTGTACAGGCCCCAGAACTGGGACTTGAGTGTTGTGACAGCGAGAGAACTCGGATGTGCACTGAGAGCAGCAGCGCGTCTAACGAGTGCGATTGCCGCGGAAGAAGACATTGTGCGGGTTAATGGCACAAACAACACGTTGACGGTGAGCACACCGTGCATAAATCGCAGTGGGGCATATGCGACTGTGAAGACGCTCAAGCTGGGTGATCGTGACCTGCCGGTTTCGGCGTTCGTGGCGCCGTTGGAGAACTCCGTGCGGGGAGTGATTTATAATGCTTATGATGGATGCCCAGTGGAAGAAGTTCGGGCGGGATTCCTGAAGAAGAATGAAGGCATAGACATTCTGGACGCGAGACCTCTGGGAAAGTCAAAGGCGATTCAGATTACGTTCGGGGGAAAACGCATACCCCGGCAGATTACTTACTGGAACTGTCTGTACGCTGTGATCCCGTACAGAAATTTAGTCGAGACCTGCTTCAACTGCAGACGAGTTGGACATCGAGCGGACGTTTGCTATCGTCCGAAGAGCACCCTATGTCACCGTTGCGGGAAGGACCATCCTGCCCCGCCAGAAGGAGAGCCACCTACGTGAACGCCGGTCTGCATCGTGTGCCATGGTGCGCATCACACAGGGAGCCGGAACTGCAAGTTTCGCCTGGCTCGCAAGCCACCGACAGGCCGGCAGCAGAGCATCGAAAGAGAGAGCGAAGCTGGCAACGATAAGCGTTCCTCGAGGGCCACGGAGCGGTCACCGAGGGGTAAAGAAGGCAGAAGCAAAAGCAGGGACCGGTCGAGTTCCTTCCCGCCATTGCCAGGGCGCGGGGGCGGCCAAGATGGTGGAAGAGCATCCAGTACCAACAGCTGCGCACGCGACACCAACAAAAAGGTGAGCTTGTCAAGCACGGCCTCCCAGAACGAAACCGCTCGAGAGAGGGAGTTAGCAGCGCTGGTTCAGCGACAGGGAGACTTGATTAAAAGAATGGAAAACAGAATTGCAGAGATGGAACGCGCACTTAGAAACGACCAACGGCAGGGGACACAGGCACCAGCAGTGCAAGGCCTACAGAAAGCGACGCAAGAGGCGTCTGCTCGCGTACAGGAGAGTGCAGCTATGGAAGTGGAGAATCGGGGGACAGTGAAGAGACCACTGTCGGGGGATGAGGTAGCTAACGCAAAACGATTAGCCGAAACGTCACCAGTAGACATGCCACAGCCTGTTTTTAAGGTCATTAGTCTTAAGTCGGATGTAACAACACTTGCGGATAAAGTAGGCAAACAAGGGAAAAGACAGGATAGGTTGGAGGCTCGAGTCGAAAAGATCGAAGCCAGATTAGACACAATAGAGGAGCGTCTCGGCATGCTCTCCACTGAATTTAAGGATTCCCAAACCCAGGTCATGGGCATGTTTCAGCAGCTTCATACTCTATTGGAGGCAAGACTGCCTCCCGTGGGTGGCCAAGTGCCATTAGTCAACCTGGTGCCTCATCATGGCGCCTCGCCAGCAAATTGAGGTTTGGCAGTGGAACTGCAGGGGCTTTCGTCAAAAGCGGGGTAACCTGCAGTTGCACGTACAAAATCTGGACAGTAAACCAGACATAATAGCCTTACAGGAGGCTAGTGGTTCCGTAAAATTACCTGGATTTAAGGCATTTACAGCGCCAGGAACTGATTCAAGGGGCGTATCACGCGTCTTCACAGCCGTGCTAGTCCATCGCAACATCACTGCCATTCAGCATTCCGTAGATAGCAGCAGGGAAGACTATGTCTTGCTTGAGATTTTGCCTAAACGAAAGTATGAGAAGAGTCTGTTTTTACTTAATGTGTATAGTTCTCCAAAAGATAAAGGATTGGGCTTGCCACAACTCCTGATTCAAACTCAACGGTTAGCAGCTCGCGCTCCGCTTATAGTGGTAGGAGATTTCAATGCGCCTCACCCGTAGTGGGGTTATATTCGAGCCAGCCCAAAGGGCAATCGGCTTTGGCAAGTTGCCCGGGATCTGCGATGGACGCTGTTAAACAATCCACAAGATCATACGAGGATAGGCAACAGCATAAGCATGGATACCTCCCCAGACCTTACGTTTTTTAGAGGCATCAGCAATGCAAAGTGGATTAACACGGGACAAGCGCTAGGAAGTGATCACTATATCCTTTCCACGACGTTTAGCGCTGCGAAGCATAAAGACAAAGTGAGGGGGCATAGAATTACAGATTGGGACAGATTTAGGAAAAACAGAGCAGACACTGTAAACGGGAAAATTAATGACCTGGATGCATGGGTACAGGCGCTCAAGGAGGATGTAAGTAATACCACGGTAGAAGTGCCAGTCGAGCAGGAGGAGTTTACCGCTGACTCGAGACTATTACACATGTGGGAAGCGCACGCGAGTCTCTTGAGAAGGTGGAAGAAGCAAAAACATAATGGCGTCCTTCGCAGAAGGATTGCCAAGTTAGAACGTAAAATCGAAAATTATACAATTGAGTTGCAAGCCAAGCAGTGGGGCCAGATTTGTGATCGCATGAATGGACAGTTTGGATGCAAAAAGACATGGCAGCTGTTAAGGCATCTTTTGGATCCGGCAGCAACAAAATCGGCGCAACGGGGGCAAATGACTCGGTTAATGCATCAATATGAAGGCACAATTGGAGAGTTTATACAGGAACTCCGGAATCGGTACATAACTGTTGGAGTAGACGCATGCTTACCACACTACTCGGGGGTGGAAAACTCAGACCTAGATGAAGAGTTCACAATTGCGGAGGTGGAGTTTGCCATGGGGCAGCTGCGTACTACGTCTGCCGCAGGTCCGGATGGAGTTACTAATAAAATGCTGAGAAACCTAGACTTCAAATCGGTCGGGGCGATCACTGACTTGATAAATGAGTATTGGGTGGCCGGGGAGATCCCAGCACAATGGAAGCATGCTAGGATTATATTTATTCCGAAGCCAGGCAAGAAACTCTGCTTGGAAAACCTGCGCCCCATATCGCTGACATCATGCGTGGGCAAATTGATGGAGCACGTGGTTCTCAACAGGCTTCAGAATTATGCAGAGGACAAGGCCATCTTTCCCCCAACTATGATAGGTTTCAGGGCCAATTTGTCCACACAGGATGTCATGATACAGTTAAAACATGATGTAGTCAATCCCGGGCATGGCACGGGCACCAAAGCTGTATTGGGGCTTGACCTGAATAAAGCTTTCGACAATGTTTCGCATGAGGCAATATTGAATAACCTATCAGAAATTGGCCCAGGGGTCAGGACATTTCGCTACATCAGATCATTCTTGGAGGGCCGAACCGCAGAAATTTCAATAGGAGATATCAAATCGGACTCATTCGCGTTGGGAGGCAAAGGGACGCCGCAGGGTTCAGTTTTGTCACCGTTCCTGTTTAACATCGCCTTAATTAAAATACCGCCGAGGCTGGAGGAGATACCGGGACTCAAACACACATTTTATGCAGATGATATTACTCTATGGGTAACCAGGGGTAGTGACGCGCATCTGGAAGAAACACTGCAACAGGCAGTTAATATTGTCGAAGAGTTGGCAGGGGAGGCGGGACTTTCATGCTCTCAGCCAAAGTCCGAGCTCTTTGTGGTTCGGGACAAACCCAGAGGGCTACATGCAAGACACTATATTCCGCCACCGCCGTTAGAGGTAAAGGTAGGGGGTAGGCCGGTAGCTGAAGCTCAAACGATTAGAATTCTTGGCCTATATCTGCAAACTAACAGGAAGAATAGGGTGGCCCTTGAAAAACTTAAGACCACGGTCAATGCTACTGTCAGACTAATCAGAAGAATCGCTAACCGTAAGAGCGGGGTTAAAGAAAAAGAACTCTGTAAGCTGGTACAGGCGTTTGTGCTCAGCAGGATTACTTACGCGACACCTTATATGAAGTTGGATACCGCAGAAAAAGGTAAGGTCGAGGCTATGATCCGGCAAGCTTACAAGGCAGCGCTTGGGTTGCCTAACAACGCGCCTACAGAAAGGCTATTAAAACTAGGGGTACACAACACCCTGGATGAATTATGGGAGGGGCATCTGGTGATGCAGCACGCTAGGCTTTCGACAACCAAAGCGGGCAGGATTATATTGGAAAGGATTGGTATTGGAGCAGAGGCTCCCACTGGGGACACTAAAATTCAGGTGCGGCGGGAGTTACATAAGGCCCTGTACATAAAACCTTTGCCCAAAAATATGCATCCGATTCACCATACGCAGCGCAGGCAGGCAAGAGCCAGAGCTTTACACGTTGAGTACGGCGAGTACAAAGCGGCAGTCTATACAGATGTTGCGGAATATAAGGACAAAGACGCTTTTGTGATTGTGGTGGTGGACAGGCGGGGGCGCTTGATCGCTTCTGGATCGGTCAAAACCCGCTCCTCGGAAACTGCAGAGGAAGCGGCAATAGCGCTAGCTATAATTAATTCGCAGTCAGATTTGATTTTCAGTGATTCAAAGGCAGCCATCCGAAATCTGGCGAGGGGCAGAATATCGGCGACCGCTGCACGATTTCTGCATAGGGCCACGGGACGAGAAATGAGAGAAATAGAAATTGTCTGGGTACCAGCACACTCTGGGAACCCTGGGAACGAGGCGGCTCACCTGAATGCTCGAGGTTTCGTCAGCCGGGTAGGTGAGCCGCCAGTTCCGGGGAGGTCCGCGAGAGATGGGCTGGTGTCCTTTCATGACATAACGAATCATTATAAACTAGAGCGGAGGTTTTATCCACCCCCGCACAAGCGGTTGACTAAGGCGCAGGAATGCGTCTGGAGAAAACTGCAGACGCGATCTTTTCCCAACCCTTACGTGTTGAACAAAATGTACCCGGAGGAGATTAAGCCGCAATGCAAATGGTGTCAGGCTGTGGCAACATATGATCACATACTTTGGGAATGTAGCATAGTGCCGCCGCCGGTGGATATTATGCGTGATCCCTCTCTTGAGCACTGGGAGGCCGTGTTGACCAGCTCGGACCCAGTCGTCCAGTTAAGGGTCGTGGAGTGGGCCACACAGGTCGCCGCCAACCATGGGTTGATGGCCATCTAACACGGAATCATCCTCAGATGCTTTCTGACGAAATAAAGTTTTTCCATCCATCCACCATACCCTGTTGATCGTGCAAAAACAGCGTTCTTGGCCGAGTAAAGATTGCGTTTCACTCAGTTGGATTTACGAAAGTCAGGCGCCCGGTCATGACTGATTCGTGCCAAGATTTCTGCTTCCCATCGTTGTCTTTGCGTCCCCTGAAAAATAATGTGCGCGTCTCGAGAAAGTTCTTGCGTCTCTAAAAGAAGGAAAACAATGATGCCGACGAAGTATGCACTGAAATTTAGGAGGCAATTTTTTGACTTTGCGTTGTTTTAATTGCCCAGTACCCGCCCAGCCATACGTTATTTTTTCTGAAATAAATCTCAACGCGTCAAAAAGGTTCACGTTGTTTCCCTTAAAAAAATGAACATTTGATTTGTTTCCTCCAATAAAAATGTAAGATATATAGAATGGCGGTGCGAAAAAGCCCATGAGGGATGCGCTTGCGAAACAGAAACTGCCCGAAAACAATGACCCTTTTCCGAAATTGCGTTGCATATTACTGGGTGTAGTATCATAGTGCAGAAGCTCCACTCACGTAGCTTTCGCTGTGCTGCCACAGAAAGTTGTCGTCGAGTATAAAGGACAGTGCTTCATTTTTATCGGCTGCGATGTTGTAGGCGTGCTGCTACGTGCATTTTAAGTATTTTCATTGGCGCATCCGTAAATATAGATGATCTTACTACCAGGGCGTCCTGGAGTTTCGCATCTCGTGGGTTCGCATACCGTGGAGCAAGATGTTCATCCTGATGGCGCGCATCAAGAAGAAGTTCAAGCTGCTCGACTTCTACATCGCCGACACGTCGCTCGAGCAGATCTTCCTCAGCGTGTCTCGAAAGGAAGCCAGTGAAGCGGCCCTCGCCGCAGCCTTGCAGCAGCAGCAGGAGCAACAGAAGCCCCTCGTCGTCCACCACATCATGGCGTCAGCGCTGGGCATCTGAGGGGTACCATGCCGCCGGTCGTCTTGACTCGCGATCGTCTTGGACACATGCATGCTCTGACTGCGAGAAAAAAAATAAAGTAGAAGCAACGATTCATCGCACTGTCACTATACGGTGCCGTCCGGGCCTTGCCTGTGGACCCGTCGTGGTGGTGTGTCTGACCGATGACCTAAAGGTCCCGTGGTCGAACCCTGTCCGTGGTAGTCACATTGCCATGTCGGGAAGATGCAGGGGGCTCATGTGCTTGAATTTATATAATCACGTGTTCGATAAAAATTTTTAATGCAACCACCGGTATTCGAAATTGCTAGACATAACCACGTCATGTCGAGACGAATCTAATATCTGAAGATATTGTTGGCTCTGATCTACGCGTTCGAGTCGGAAGGACGTTACTTAGCCCCAAATTATCCTGTTTCAATCTGGGCTGTACACATTCAAAATAAACGTCAGGTAGTGAAGATTCAATTCTCAGCTCCCAACTACGTCGCCTTTCATAATCGCACCGTGGTGTTGGGAAGTAACGTGGGGGCGTCCGGCCTGTAGCTCTTATCAAATGCTTGCTGTCAACGTGCAATAGTTGTGTCATCCTTGACATAACTGCCTTATTGTGTGTGCTGATCGCGCCGATAGCTGCCGCAGATGGATAGCTGATCACAAGGATTGTGAAAGCGTGCGTTTGCTCCGAACGGGGGTTTGGGGTACGAAATAATGTAGTTCCTGCCCACAATTTTTTGATCAGTGGCGAGAAGGGAGCGTTCTCTTGATGAACAGGTGCGAGACAGTTTTCGAGGGGAAATGATGCCTCGCTTCGAGTGGATGTGCGTGACGTACACGCGTTCGTAAAATGTGAACGAGCTTTCCCAACCAGCTGGTCGTAACAAACCGTTGGAACAGCCGCAGCAGCCAAGCTATGGACCTTCGCTTCATGCTGCCGTGGCCGCCGACTCTGCCCAGCATGACGCTTTCTAGCAGCCCCGGAAGCCTTTTCGCCAAGCTTCCACCATAATGACAGGTGGGCTAGTTTCAATGTCAAGAGTGAGCCCTTCGTGCTTGACGTAGCCTTTGTTAGGGGTAAACTGTGTAACAATGCCTTTTTTCGTCGCCGTTGTGTACCTTCGTCAGTTTGGCCGCGTATTCTGAAATAGCGCGACTGATGCTAGCGCCGCGTGCGTTCTGTTGCGCAGGAGTTACCCATGCATGCCGACATACTATCCAAGCATACGGAGGTATTGTCTTGGCAACGGTGCCATGCAGCGCATCGAGGCTGGCGTTAGTCAAAGTAAGCCACGTCACACGTCGCAGAGTTCGTATTAAGCTAGCAGCCGACTGTACACAAAGAAGCTTGGTTTCAACTTTTCCTTGTTTGAATCAGGTGCTTGCCCCGCCGTAGTGGTCCAGTGGTTAAGGTATTCGGCAGCCGACCCGCAGGTCACAGGATCGAATCCCGGCTGCGGTGGCTGCATTTTCGATGGAGGCGAAAATGCTGTAGGCCAGTGTGCTCAGACTTGGCTGCACGTTCAAGAACACCAGGTGGTCGAAATTTCCGGAGCCCTCCACTACGGCGTCTCTCATAATCATGTGGTGGTTTTGTGTCTTGAACCCCTCATATCTATCTCAATCGCACACTCATGGCGTGACATCGCTGAACATGCATATCTACTGCTAGTGACGTGACTTCTGAATTTGGATCAGTCCCTCACCTCTTTTGATGTGAGTGACGTCAACGTTAACGTCTGCACTGTCAACGCTCTTGACTTTTTGGGGGGAGCGCAATCTTTGGCTGCCAGCAATTCCGCTTGCTAACTGTGAGATCGCAACCATCAACTCGAGATGTTATACTCGGCTGCTGACCCACAGGCTGCGGGATCGAATGCCAGCTCCGGCGGCTGCATTTCCGATAGAGGCAGAAATGTTGTAGGCCAGTGTGCTCAGACTTGGGTGCACGTTGAAGAACACCAGGCGGTCGAAATTTTCGGAGCCCTTCACTACGGCGTCTCTCATAATCACATGGTGGTTTTGGGACGTTAAACCCCACATGTCAATCAAGGCATGCCAGAAATGTCGACACATCAAAATCTCCCACGCTGGTAGGTAACATGACTTCCGAGATCGGCAGTGTGTGGCGCTGTTCCGCTCTCGAAGGGCATGCTCAGTGCATGTAGTGTAGAGCACGTCACACAGAGGGCACCAAATGACTGATAAACTTTAATCCTGAAATGTCCACAAGCTGTTTTGCCTAAAGAAAAATTGTAAAAAAAAACTTTATGTTCCGGTTGAGTGCATCTGAACAAAAAATAAACCAGCTAGTTAATATCTTGGGAGCGCTGCGAGCGTTCGAAGCGATCGGACGTGTATGGGAATCGCTCCGTGTTCTGTGCCTCCTGTTCCACCTCTTGGACCGTATAGTCTATCTGACTGAAGATTGCCCCTAGTGGAATCCACTCGATGCGTTCGGTTGTGCCGATTTTTCTCGCCAGCTGATGGATGGCGTCTGAAAACGCTGTACCATGTAACAACATGCTTGTTATGTAACAACATGACTACACGCCACACTCATGATGCACTTGCAGCCGTTTCGCTAGCTTCACTTATACCAAATTCTGTATTATGGGACGTGGATGGATGACGGGCGTGTGTGGCTGGTGCAAACATTATAATTATGAGATGCATGTCTTGTAACAACATGACTACAGGCTACGCTCATGACGTGCTCGCAACCGTTTCGCTATAGCTTCACATGTACCAAATTCGGTATTACGTGACGCTAATGGAAGGCATAGGTAAATGACACGTCCAAACATGATAATCATGACGTGTGTCGTATAACATGACTACATGCGACACTCATCATGTGCTCTCAGCCGTTTCGGTAGCTTCACATATGCCAAATTTGGTATTACGTCACGAGGTATGTCACTGGTGCAAACATAATCATGAGATGCGTGTCATGTACGAATATGACTACATGCCATGCTCATGATGCGCTCGCGGTGGTTTCGCTAGCGGGCGGCGGCAAGTGGTGAGTCAAAGGTTGACACCACCCTAAAACACAGAGACGCGTGCACATTAAGGCTCCCTAGACTGGCACAGGTCGCCGGTCTCGCTTTCGAGGTGGTCATACCGATTAAAGTCCGACTTAAATGGAGCATATACCTCACTCACGTCTTCTTTCTCGGTGAAACAAAATATATCACGGCGCATCGCTGTCTTCGTTTCTCCCTGCTCGGTAAACAAAGATCACCTAACGAACACATGCTGATGCTCGCTCACAAGGTTCGATGTGCACATGCTGCAACCGAGTGACGCCATCGTTGTTTACCGGGGTGGGAAAAGGTGAAATGACACGAGAAAACCAGAAAAATAGAAACGGCAAAGAACGAAAACCCTGCATGGTGTAAGATTTCTAATGACAATGCGAACAATCTTTGATTGATTGATATGTGTGGTTTAACGTCCCAAAACCAACGTATCATTAAGGTGGTTTTGGAGGGCTCCAAAAATTTCGACCACCTGGGTTTCTTTAACGTGCACCCAAATCTGAGGACACGGGCCTACAGGATTTTCAACTCCATCGAAAATGCAGGCACCGCAGGTGGGATTAAATCCCGTGATCAGCGGGTCATCGGCCGAGTACTTTAGCCACTATAGACAACCACGGTGGGAACAATCTTAACATATTTATATTTTTTCTTTTTATATTTTCTTATATGCTACGCCGTATACAAAAGTTAGCCTTCGTGGACTACATGTAGCACCGTAGTAGAAATGGCATGCGTGAGCTTCGTAGCATTGGTTGTGCTGCCACAGAAAGTTTTACAGCACTCCGTCGTATTCGGACGGCGTCCCTACGGCGTGTGTGTGTGTGTGTGTGTGTGTGTGTGTTAGCGTTAGATGATGACGAGAGTGCTATATGACAAAAACACAAAAATTGCGATCATAACAATAACTTCCATCAGATAATATTTGAATTACGCGCCTAAAATGCCTAGAAGACGCCAGCTTCCGGGACGGTGCTCTCACAAGCGCCCGCGTGTCAGAGCGGGGATGCGTCGTCCAGGTTTTTTAATGGAGGTCAGTGCTCGCAGGTGCGGACGCGGGGTTCCACGACGACTCACTCCGGACGTTCAACGAGGTCACGAAGCACTATGAAGCTCAGTAGGAGGGTCTCTTCCCCCATCACGCCAAGCTCTCCAGGCCTCAGTTAATGTTAATTCAAATGTTGGAAACTGGGTCTTGCCCCAGATCAGCCAGGGTCAGCAGATAAAACCTGATTGTCCAGATTGTGGACATTCCTCCTTCACTTCAGAACACGTGCCTTGGCAGTATGCCTCCTTGCTAGCACAACGATCGTCTCACCACAGAAGCAGTGGGGTGAGGCGCTCAAGGGCTCTCGCCTTACAGCTCAGCTAGGGGCCGTGCAGAAGGCCCAGGACATGGCGGTCAGGCATCGCGTGCCCGTTCCGACGTGAAAGCTGCCCGCAGCGGCTCCTCCCCCACAAGGGGACTTTCCTAGTCACCCCTCTGGACCTCAATAAAGTTCATTGTCTGTCTGTTTTTCAGCCTCACAACGCAGGTCAGAGTGGTGATGATGAGTACTGATTGATTGATATGTGGGGTTTACCGTCCGAGAACCACCATGTGATTTAGAGATGCCGTAGTGGAGGGCTCTGGAAATTTTGACCACCTGTGGTTCTTTAACGTGCACTCAAACCTAAGCACACGGGCCTGAAGCGTTTTCGCCTCCATCGAGAATGCAGCCGCCGAAACTGGGATTCGATCCCGCGACCTGCGGGTCAGCAGCCGAGTACCTTAGCCACTAGACCACCGTGGCGGGGCGGTGATGATGAGTATGCACGAGAAGATGACGCTCACGACTAATGCTCACACTAATTTGGAAAATAATGCAGAGAACAAGTTTTGTTACGAATATGGCACTATTTTATTTCCAAATGCTAACACTTTAGTGCCAAGTGTCAAGAACAATATATTTCATTATGTAGATAACAAAAACAAAATGCTTCCTCTCTTTTCATACACGAATGCGGCATTCTACAGATCAAAGGCAGCCCAGAAGCATCACCGCGAACTGCTTTAGCTCTCTGGGAATAGGTGCGGCTTCCTAGAAGGCGGTAGTGAAAACAAAGAACCCATAAATATCTATTTTTCCATGGCCTCGTTATGAAAACATTGATCAAGATGGTAAAATTATGAAGTTTAAACTCTTGTTCAGAGTCAGCATCGCTGGTTTTATCTGTAGCGGTCATCATCATGTTAAGATGTCGCATTGGCAAAAGCGTAGCTGCTGTTGCAGTGCTTACTTACAGCGAGCTTCCGTTTCCCGCCAATGGATATTCCTACTGTGAACTGCATCCACACGTAGGAAATGGACCAAACCATTGCAGGATCAGCTTGCACGCGGCTTTATAAGCGGACTTTTGCCACAGGTCGCAGAAGTGCACGAGTGAAAGTCAAGACTGAACAATGACAGGTAAAAAATATATCAGCCCCCCCCCCCCCCCCCAATATGACCACACCCGAACAACAAAGCTATGTTATAGACGCAAACTAAGCTTTTGTTAGACTCTATATAATAGCATTTGTTATAGACTTTTACAGAATTTGTTCTAGATTCAAACTAAACTAAACTAAGTTCTATGTGACGTTGATAGCGAGTGTTGAGCCGTTCTTTGGTGTTTCGGTATCATGTGTGAAGTTTTGGTTTCACGTTCAACGCTTGGTGTTGTATAATCTTTATTTCTGTACGTTTTACCCCAGAGAAATTTTAGCCAATATTTTTAACTGCGCCCCTCCCCCCCCCCAAAAAAACTGAAAAACGGTTTTTTCCTGAATTTTCTGGTTTTTTTTTTTTTTTGCTCTTCGCATCTCTAGTGCTGCCCACGTGACAAGCAGTTAGCAGGTGTACTCAATGATAGGGGTAGGTGGCAGCGAGACAGAGCTTCAGCATCTTGGTGCGTCTTGCCGGTAGAGGTTCTTAAAGGGAAGAACTAAGCTCGGTGTCGTTACTGTCTTTCTCTATGGAGGGCACCTGCACAACACCACGCGGGTATGGATGAATGGGAATGAAAGGGACAGGAAGGAAAAGGTAAGGACTTGTAGATGATGTCAGAATCGTAATCTTGAAGGCAGAACACCCAATGACCAAGGTGACCAGACCAGTTTTTTAGCGACGATAGCCAGCATAAGGAGTGATGGTCATAATAACTGTTAAAAGGTGTCCGTAAAGCGATAGTCGAAATTTTAGTGTGGCCCAAAAAAACGGCTATGCACACCTGCTCTGTTATCGAGTAGTTCTGTTCAGCAGCTGTGGGAGCACGACTAGCATACGCAATAACTCTCTCTCTCTCTCTCTCGTGAAGTGGCATTCTACTGTAGAACAACAGCACCCATGGCCACTCTCGTCGGTTTACTGACATGTAGGTGCGTTGCCGTCGAAGTTGCACAGAACTGGGTTGGAAAAAGAGGTTGTGAGGGCAGAGCAGGAAAAGTGCTGGGAGTTGACCGGAGAGGGGGAGCGGTGGCACAGCTGGTCGGGCAGAGCCGGACAAGAGAGGGCCGATGCCCAGCTTCACCGAGCGCCAAAGAGAGAGTTTCATACAATATTACATAGAGAGGAATCTGGCACTGCGATCGTGTACCCTCATGGGAGTTATGGGAAGTACAGGCTTCAAATTGAATCACGTTAGCCAGCGAAATGTCTAGGGATTTTTTTCTACAGTTTCAGTTTGTTCTTCGCGTAGAGTGGATAGTGGGGTGGGTGCAAAGGACTGAAGCTGCGCCTTTGTTGTTCAAAGAAGCTGAAAACAGCTAGGCCTCTCAATTTACTGCAACGCTGCAGCAGTATAAGTCGTGTTTGACAGTTTAAGCGAAGCGTCGTCCACTCACCGCTGCGCATAGATGTAGCGTCCCATGCCAGTGCAGGATATTACGTCGAGTTCACGTTGGTTGATAGTGCGTCTCGCCAAAACTCGTTGAACTCAACTGCAAAACGACGGCGACGCGAAGTAGACGTACTGCCACGCTCTTATGACTCGACTTCACAACTAAACGAGAGCTACGTGGCGGTAGATTACTTGAACAGACGCACCTTGCATCGCAGCAGACGAAACGTTAAGCGTTGCTCATTAATATTGTGTGGTTATTTCCATAAATATATGTTGCGTACTTTCTAGGGCAAAACAAGAATATTATATTTGAAATATTGTAAAGAATAATTCATTACATATTGATGCCAAATTTGGAACACAGTGATGGAGCAATGCATACCTTGGTGGTCAAACTTGTCCAAGTTTCACTACTACCGCCCCGTCACAAAAACTTTTTGCAATAAAGTTTGCGTACAAAAAATGAAGCAAGTTTCAATTAGACATCACTTCGTATTACTTTGCTTCACACTCAGCAAACAAGCGTCGCGAATCTGAAGAACCTGATCCATCCGAAGCAGATCCGAAGCCCAGCTTGATCGAGCGCAGTTTGTATAACGTGTGTGAGGACGCCTGTTATCCTCGTTGAAATGTGAAATGACATATGGTAAAGCTGAACTCACCTAAACCTTGCTAAACCATGTTTTAGTTAACCTATAGCTTTGCATAAATTAGTTCACAGTTCATCTGGCTTCCACCCGGCTCCGCTGTGCCTTGGTGATTACGATGTCAGGCTAGTTAAAGCCTCGCATTATGCCCCTTCGTGGACCAAGTGCTTCAGTTTAGCGAGGTTATGTCGTCATTGCAATGAACTGCTGGAAATAGTTTTTTTGCTCTAATTTATTTTACTACATTTGTTCAAAAGTATCTTGTATTGAGCTTTATTATTGACTGCAAGAAAGCAAGCTGCACTAAAGAGGGTTTGACACAGAAGTCAATATTAAGAGAGCAAACCATGCATTACTGGACCTTCAAAAAATCTTACCTCATGTGGTGGCAGATTCACAGTTCTTGTGTGAAACCGGAACAGACGATGCTCCGACTTTCGCACAGTCCCTTAAGATTTGGCTGTGCCTAAATGAGTAGGCTTGATGGCATCGTGGATGGCTTAACAATAAGCTCTATACCGTGAGATGATTACCAATAGCAGCAGACGCGTGCACACATCTCTCGCATATATGACAATGGAACACCTTCAAATGGCTTGCGCTGGCGTCATTGAACATGATATGACGTGAACTCTGTGACGGACTTCATGCAAATATTATCAGCACAACTCGGCCAAGTTAGATAGCGTTGTTAAAGTGGTGTAGTTACCAGGTCGAAGTAGTTTGGCCGTCACGTGAATAAGCTGCGTTGACGCCACTAAAATGATCATGTCGGAAAACCACTAGGAGGCGTAATCCATGACGTCACGAGCCTGCTATCGTTGTTTTAATTCAGTGGTTTCTGTCCTTGATCAGTGTGGCATTTCCATTGAGATACAAATAATTCTTGCCCATGGATGTTTTTTTTATTTTTACAAGATATGAAACGTGGTCACAAGATCAATGTTTGTCATCACCGATGTTGAACTGAGCAACTTCACTTGAGCTCCTTGGTTCCGGCATTATTGCAGTTCTAATAAAGCCATTGATAACTCACCAAGTTATCGTTTAACTGGATTACCAATAGCTATCTTATTACCAATGTCCCGGGACGTTGAGAACTCACGTCCGAAGGTAATTCCGCAGCTGGATGCTCTGGAACAACATGCGTCAAGAAGTATATTGCTACGAAGCGATTCTACTGCGCCAAAAACAATTGAAGAGAAATGGTGACCTCGAAAACGGTGCTGCAAGTGTGCGTGATGAAGTTGGAGGTCGCTTTGTCAAAACCACCGCCCCCACCTTGCGATTTGGAGGCTGTGGATGTCAGTTAACAGTGCCTTGCGGCAGGGACGATTCCAAACAGAGTTATGGGTGAAACGGGGTTTGAGACTGACCCCCATTTCGGCATTTATTTCTTTACTGTCACTATAACTTCCAGTAACTCGATTACTATACAATTTGGTTGATGAACTATCATTTATTTGCGTTTATTCGATGCTCGAACAAATTATAACACAGCAAAATTGAAAACACACCGAGATATCGCAACGTGAGATCGCTAGGATATATTCAATGAACAAAAAGTATTCGATGCACTTGGATCGTGAATGATTGCCGCTTAAGTCCGGTGTATACTCTAGTGAAAGAACTGAAGCCGTTGTGATAGCTGCTCAAATTTAAAGTCCTTCCATGACTTGAAATAAAGAGAGGCAAATGGTTAGCCAAAATGATTAAAGAAAGCTTCACAATATCTAAGATAGGCGTCAACTGTAAAATCTCTCACAGTTGCATGTCTGTCACTAGAGTAAATGAAAAAATGATGCTCAAGAACTAAAACAACGAAAAAAAAACAAGTATGGCGTACCCAAGACAAGAAGCGTACTTATACTACATATGTCCATAAACTCTGAAACACTCAACTATGAACGCACAAAAATGAACATACGAGTAACTTAATAAAACAGCGAAAAGACGTAATTGCTGATATAACGTACATGAGCGAGCGTACCAACTGAAATGTTTCGTATGTCGTTCTAACAATTCTATTTGTTAGCTTACATAATCCATATTTCTTAAAAAATGATTATGTTTCTTTAAGAAATCGATATTGTTGCTATATGAATTCTCTATGTTTATTTACGGAATCCTTACGTTTCTCACATTACTCCCGTAAGTTTCCTAAACAATTCCACATTATCCCTATTAGTTCCACATGTTCACCGTGTTCACCATCATAATTTCATATAATTTCTTACAGAAGCCACGACTTTCAGGTATTCTTCGTGCTTCCGTTACAATCTTCAGAAAGCATATGAACTATTGAAATGACATTGAGAAAGTGTCAGTAGGAGCATGATCTGCCTTCTACGATTCTCGCCGTCTATACTGTTTCAACTGTAAACGAAGGTACTTGTTACTTCGCGTATATTATTCACTACTCGCTCACAGCATACGCATTCCGTGGATGAGCTAACGTCCCCAAAGAACGCAGCGTTTAAAATTAAGTTCACCATCCGCCTACATCAACGATTTTACTTCTTCGGAGACCATAATGCACTTTTTCCCCGCATATCAGCTATCGTAGACCATGCCTAACACAACGCAATGATAATGCTCCCTCACAACGAAACATTACGTAACGAAACAAAACGTTTTCAAACACAAGGGGTGCCCAAGCTAAACGAAAGCTCTGTTACAAGAGCACAAAAAAAGAAAAAGATGGAAGCACCAGAGCACTGAACAAAACAGATACAAGTAATTGTGTTCTTATTGCTTGTTATTTTTTTGCTTTTGTTTGCATGCTGTGGAACTTCTGAGTTGAATTTGCGTCAGTTTGGGCCCGATCCTCGATAGCTCCTCTACTCCGTCACGAAGTTTAAAACATGCCAAGTAATTAAAATTATAGGCTGACCAATCGTGCCTTTATGAAGCCTTCAGCGCGGTCAGTGTTGACTACTAGCTTGCTAATTAGCGTAGTTAGTTTACGCAGCTATTTGACTGGTCGAATTTGCACGTGACTGCTCTCAAGACTTCGTGAATAACTATGTAAGTTTGACGCGAAGAAGGTTCTTTATTTTCATCCTTAGCAATTCCTTGAGAGGCCACTGTATAATTAACATTCCGGTACTAACAATAATTAGTCCAATTCAAAAGTCACATTACTGTACTTACTGTGACCGAATGCTGATTTTAAAGTTTATTTGTTATATATAGTACGATGCTCGTGCAATTCAGAGACTAAACGAAACATCTACAGACACAACTATCAACTCGGACGATCACGCGTTGAGCTCGTATAAAGTGATAATGCAAAGAAAAGATTAAGTATAATACTGAAAAAAAAGGAATACTGAAACTTTTCTTGTACTAACGGACACTCGAAATGTCGACAGGAAAAGATAATGATCCTAAAATAAAAAAAACTCATTGCAACAAATGGCAACGAAGATAGAAATATAACTGAGTTGATCAATCAGATCTTTTAACATTTGAAATACATATATGAATGATTGCGCAATTCACAAAAACCTCTGTAGCGAAAGTGAAACAGTAATACAGTTTACGAAAAAAAAAATTCTAGTGCCGTTTTGTGTATCTAAGTACTACTAAGAAATGTGCATAATAAATTGATGATAACAAAAGTGACACTATACTGTTACATCGCATTTTAACATCTGCATATCACCTACGTGGTCGCTATGTGCCGAACACGTTTATGCGAAAGCAGCGCTATATCATAAATTTTGTTCGTGAAAGAAAGACAGAGCAAAGGCATTCACCGCGAAAAAAACTGGGATGAGATATATCTTAGAGCTACAATTTGTACGTAAACATACTAAAGTTTTAGGTACAGCAGAACAACCATGACGCCACCCACAGTACAGCCAGCGCCATCTGATGACCTTTTGCTCAACTACAAAGCCTTAGCGTGGCCTTCGTGACCACCCAACAGCGCATTTCGGGCAGTACGCAAAACATTTGCGTTATTGAGCGTTTTGTCCCCAATACTTTTGCACCAACAGATAGACTGATAATGGTCATAGCAAATACAGTTGTGAGTTGATGTCTGTGTCGCAAGGTGGCGCCAGTAGGTTGGTGACTTCGCGCGTCCTATTGGTGATAGTTGGCTGTCCTGCAAAGTGTTACTTTCGTGGGCATGGCTAAACCCATTGAATAGCACTCGGAAAAAGTCATGTTATCCTGTGCAAGCTGCGACCCATGAGTAAAGGTTTTTTTTAATTTTTTCTATTTCGAAAATAACTGCCGTACCTCTTTTAAGTGAACTTTCATGTTTTTATACAGCATCATAGCAACATGGTACGCCTTGCCGAAACACGTGTACCGCACGAAAATATGACTGACTTTAGAAGAATCCGAGAAAAACATAAGAACAGTTCCGGAAATGAGTCTCAGTGTTCGAGCATTAAGATCAATGCCGGCATGTTCACACACTGTGGTTTCGATGGCTCCATTTTTCTTGCGGCTGCTTGTAGCTGATGCATCTGCGAAGATAATCTGCCATTGAAAGCAAAGGTCACTCGGTATTACTGAGCCGTCAGTTCGAGGACAGCATCACCCTCTGCCGTTATGTACCATCTTGCCATTAGCAGCACGCGTGAAAAGAACAACACTAATTCAGATCACACACAAAAAAAAGGTCAGTGAAAGTTCCGGTTGCTGTTCCATGCTTGCTTTCGCGCACAGGAAGCTTAGCGCCGCGTTCTGGTGCATGCTCCACAGGGTACGCCAACAGTGCAGGCTCCACACAGCACAGACTACCACAAGTCACATACTGTTCAAGAACTATTGAAATGAGAGTCCGCTACTTTCAGCTTTCAGCCTCTAAGTTTCTAGTGATTAGAAAAACCCTGAATGTGACAATGGGTTGAAAAAACCATGCTGGTGAATCAGCTTGATAGCAGTCTTACAGTATAGATAGTCGATAAAAATAAGGGACAGGTCAGAGTATTGCATTCAATTAGGACTGGGTATCTCTGTAACTTAATACAAAAATAACACAACATGAATAAGCTGATCCGCACCAACTTATCTCCGTTATCGCTAGTGAGTGTCCATAGCCCGTCTAGAGATAAGTGCGGATGTCCGTTTTGATTAGGCGTATGGTTTGCTGAGCCAGCCTCGGAATTAAAGGATGGTGCAGTGTTTGCCGTTGCATTTGTTGAAGATTATACTTGGTGGGGGAAGGGGATAAGCATGCGTAAGCTGAGTGCATTTATGCATGCGCTTGAGGCGGAGGTTGGAGTATATGAAGTATATTGATTGATGATCACACCAGATCACGCGCGGTGGGTTGGATTACTGAATCATAGTCGTTAAGCAAGGACATCCAGAACCATCACTTAACACGATATCGTAAACAGATTCGGAGCCATGACTTCACACAATACCTTAAACGGATGGCAACAGTTTCTCCTGTCCCTTGACTTTCCTAGGATTTCTATGCTCGCTGGAACACTGCTACGAAGAATGCATCACTAACAATAACCCGATGGTGAAGATCATGTCGACGAAGTTCAATGACGCCTAGAAAACAGTCAACTGTACACACGGGGCGCACATCACTCGGAAGATTGTTGACTAAGAAAGAACCCGAACGAGTCGCCCCTTTTTCCACGATGGGGGTGACGCAGCCGGCCAAACTAGCACTGGTGCACCATGGGCGGCAAACTATGCTGCATGGGGTCGAACGCGCACGAGGAGTACAGCAGTCCCGGGGAAGGGTACAGTCCGGGTTCGGTCTTCACTGACATGGCTGGCAGGTCGTCCAGCGCTGAAGACCTGGACTGCTGGTGGCCCGTTGGCTGGGAATGGTGGAGTTGCTGATGATGCTGCTGCGTTTGCTGTTGCTGCTGCTGAAGGTAGGCGAGCGTCGTCAGGTCGTCCTGAAAATGGTGTCCCGGTAACGCCGGGGACAGTCTTTGCATGGGAAGCGCCGTCTGGTGTGGTGCCGCAACACCCATGCACATGCCGGTCATCAGAGGTGGACTCGAGCGTGGAGTGCATGGAACCGAGTCGCCTCCGCTGAGACGTCCGCTGGCACCACTCCTGCGCGAAACAGGCGAGGAAATAAAATCAAGTCATGTTGTTGAGGCGGTCCATGCTTGGCCCCCACCTCTCAGACGCAACCCAACACAAAAATTTCGCCTAATGCTGCTTGTATGGCTAGATGCTTTTGACTTGAATACACTTTGTCATGAGACAAGAACGAAGAAACACTAGCGATGGCCCTGTGTGAAATTTTTCTCGTTCTCGTCTTAATCTTGCTGGTGAAATGAAAAGGCTGTCTCTCACGCATTTCTAGGGCACATTCACTGGGAATGTGAAGCTAAAAGTATAGACATTTAGCCTCCCAGGTAAAGCTGTGACAGGATGCATGGCTGCGCTATGCAGCTCAAACCTATAAAATCAACTACATCGGCTATCCAGCAAGCCTTTGAAGCGGCGAGAAGACAGGGTCTCCGGACCTGCTCAGGGGTGGCCTTGGCCCAGGTCACGAATTTGTCGGAGTACGCAATAAAGTTGTTTTCCACCTGGGACTAACGTCTTAAATAGCACTGCTGACGCTTCGACGCTCACTCACAGATATGGTTTCAAATTTGCGCATAATTTTCTTATCAGGGAGTCCTGGAAAGAATGCTCTCAAACGCTTTTGCTTCGAACGAAAGCAGTACTCCTCCTTCAGTGGTAATTTTGTGTTAGTCTGTTCACAAGCTTGCATACTTTTGCACCACCATATAGCCATTAGTGTATTTAACTCGGGGTGGGCGTACCTAAAACTCCCTCGTCGATTTTGCCACCTAAACTGTAGGCGCTGTTGCACCAATTCTGAATTATTCTTTCACCCCACACTAAAATAGCAATTAATCTCGCACGCGCCTTTCTCTTCCTTTATTAAAAAGTCGGCGTTTCGCCACTTTCTGGCAAACGAAAAAAAATCACGCTAATAGCGCGCATACCAGAGAGGACATGTGCATCAGGAATTTGAAGAGAACTTAATTGCTCTCTTTCATTGTATGCTACATTCATGTTTTTTTTTAGTATCGCCAGTGAGCAATTGCTTTAAAAGCAAATGCCGGCTAACTGAGCTTTTTTACACATTGCCAACGGTGGCAGTCACTGCGCACAAAAACGGGAACGATTTGGAGTGGTAGCTCTACCCCTGCAATTAACAACACCGAAGAACTCCTCGTTCTGTGAATCTTACTTTCGAGCTCAGGTACAAGGGCACCTCAGCGCCTACTAGTGGCGTCATTACCGCAGAAAATTCATTGCACGATGCGCACGACAATGTCTGAATACTCTCTGTGATGATAGTGCACCTTGATGCATGCCCCTCCTCCCTAAGGTTGTTGCCATTTTTTGAAGGTGTCCTCGGCGATGGAGCAGTGGTTATAGTGCTCGGCTGCTGGCCTGGAGGTCGCAGGTTCGATCCCGGTTACAGCGGTCACGTTTCGATCGATGCGAAGTGGTAGAGGCACGTGTACTGTGCGATATCGCTGTACGCTCAATTCATTTATTGACATGTGGGGTTCAACGTCCCAAAACCACCATATGATTACGAGAGACGCCGTATGAGAGGGCTCCGGAAATTTCGACCTCCTGGGGTTCTTTAACATGCACCCAAATTTGAGCACGCGGGCCTACAGCATTCTCGCCTCCATCGAAAATTTAGGCGCCACCACCGAGATTTGATCCTGCGACATGCGGGTCAGCAGCCGGGTACCTTAGTCACTAGAAAGTGCACGTTAAAGAACAGCAGATGGTCCAAATTTCCGAAGTCCTCCACCACGGAGCCTCATAATCATATAGTGGTTATAAACCCCATATATTATTATTATTATTATTATTATTATTATTATTATTATTATTATTATTATTATTATTATTATTATTATTATTATTATTTCTTCGAAGGTGATGGTGTCATCGCGCTGCCAATTTTTTTTTGCCCTTTTCCTACACCTCTCCGTGGAGTCGACGTAGAGCGGTGAGATGCCATGAGCACAGATATGGCAGACGCGCCGTATAGTGAGATGCTGCAGATGACCTCACCCTAAAGCGAACGAAGTCGACGCCCAGAGAGGGTGCAGAGAAAGCGCGCATCAAGATACCTTAGCCGCTGAAAAGGTGCCACGATGTGTTCGCCTCCCCAGTGTGTATACCGCTTGCATGGAGGCACTCAGCTGACAAACAGTTCGTGCCGATGTTTCTTTAGCGCATCCGAGCGTGGTGACGACGTGCTTCGTTGCATCCGTATCGCTAATCGTCACAGCACCGTCCACGAGCCCAATGGTTAACTGACTGACTGTCATAATTCAATTGATTTGCTGGTCAGTCAGCATTAGTCGTTGCGAAGCTACTCACCGAGTCGGTTCGTTTGGGAGTCCGTCAATCACAGTTCTTAGGCGGGACATTCGGTCAGATGGCCAGTCAGGTGAACGGCTGAGACGTTCAGTGTGTTTTAGTCGGTCAGTATAGCGCTACAAGCTATAAGATTATCTGTCCATGGTGCATCAGTGAAACTGATGAGTGAGTTTGTGAGAGTGAAGGAGTGAACGAGAGATTTGTCTGCCATTCGGTCGGTCACTCAGTTTCAGATAAGGAGTCTGGGGACTGAGTCCCGCTCGTTCACAAATGCACGAAGAAAACACAGAGCCGCCGAAAGTAAAAATATGCGTATAGTCTTAAAAAAGACGTTTCGGCTCTATAAGAACCCTTGTGTTCACAATGAAGCACGATCAGCAAGTTGGCTTATTTAGAAGGTCGTCTAATCACATCTTTGAGTTGAGACAACACGCATACACGTGCAGATGATTACTATACGGTAGGCGTGTGCGCAGCGGTTTTAACAGGCGACGCCGACTCGAGATGAAGCGGAGGAAGGTGGGCTTCATGGGCAGTTGGAGCTCCATCGTTCTCTCGTCCATTGTACAATTCTTAGGTTATGGCCTCATCAAGCATGAGGCCCACGGGATGGCTTTATGCTCTTCCATAAGACTTTCTTTACCGCGCTGATGGCTGAAGCATCTTGCCAGTTTATCACATGGGCCTACACCTTCGGCGAGTGAAATGTTGTATCCACGAGCCGTGTGACCAACTGGGAAAATGCTTCCGCCATCACCACGAAAAAAAAAAGACTCTTTCCACGGCTTCATATCGAATCATCGCGTACTAAAAGCACTGCGCACGCGCCGAACAAAAGCCGCAGCAACCTTACGCCTGTGTGTGCGCATTGCCATGTGGACATGTGATTAGGTGACGTTTTAAATATGCGAACTTGCTGCTCGTGCTTTATTGTGAACAATGCTCCCGTGTGGAAAGCGAAACGACTTTTCTTTTTTAAGAATATATTGGGAGGCATTTATAGTGTCGCCTGCCTGCTCGTATGAACTCAGAAGCCACGCAACAACAAAGGAAGGACGTTTGCGACACTTCTCTCTCGGGTTGTCTCATTCCGACCGGGGGACGTGGTGCTGTACTCGACACCCCATACGCACACCTGGTCTGTGCGACAAGTTCCGACCTCGGTTCGTCGGCTCGTGCGTAGTTTTCGAGAAGACGCTACCGCTCCACTGTCGGGTGACACGCCACCTGTCGTGCCAATCGACCGCCATCATCACTGCAGCAACGATGTTGTTCACGCCTCCCGCATGACGCTCTTCATGTGACGTTCCTCGCCACCTTGACTTGCAACGGCCAGGCTTGCCGCTTCCACGTGTGGGGAATGAGTTAGCCTATATATTGCGCACTTCATCCTCATTTTTTTTTAAATCGTTCAATTGGAACTTTATTTTTTCACGAAAAGAATAATTGTACAAAAAAATATTCGGACCGATAGCCTTAAGTGGCTAGCGACCGGTCCAATAGAATGTGGATAAAGAATGTAAAGGTCAGCAAAAAAGAAAAAAGGGAAAAAAACAGAAACGAATTATACGATTATAGGCAATACACGTATACTTTTCTCAAATCAAAACAGACATACACACACACTTACATATTTCGTCTCAATAAAAAAAAAAAGACTGGCATGCGCCAAAACTACGTGCACTTTAAATCTCAAGGGAAATCGCGTTCCGTAGTTTTGATCTATTTAATTCGATCAGTCTTTCTCCAGAAATATTGTAGCATTCGAGAACATTAAAACTGCCATTAGATGCATGTCGCGTATTGCGTGTAGGAATTGGGAAAATCTCGGGAGGCAAAGGGGAATTTTTATTAGTCATGTTGTTTATTGAAACGGCAATTTCTGTAGTCGCGCAACATCGCGATCGGGAGAACGTGCTCCGATTGAAAAAAAAATGTTACCTATTAGTTCACCTCGTCTAATGATTTCATATGTACGCTCTTAAATTCGTTGAAGAGCTTTTAGATAAACCCTCACGATTTGACGCAGTAACTCATATATGACAGTGACACAGTGAAAACTAGAGTGTACGAAGTATGGCTTGAGGAAACTATTGGCGAGCTTTTTGAGCAGGAGTCAATCATCTTCATCTGGGCTGATAATCGTCATCGTTTTTCGGGTGTGTGTGCTTCGTCACATCCGTGGCGCTTGTTCGCTCCCGAGAATAAACCGAGTCGTCATACGCGGTTACAAACGACTCGGCATGATATTTTTACTTCGGCCGGTGAATTGTTTTTTTTTTCTTGCATGTCTTTTCCCGGCCAGGCGGGTTTGTGCCTAACGCTCGTCTTCATTCACACGTACCGCTATTCTGCCACGGCTATACTCAGCCAGATCTCGCGTTACGAAGTCTATCGCGAACCTCCTCTAAACAACTTGCGTATACGACCGCACGACCAATGAGAAGTCGCGTCCGGTGCACCCTCCAAAATTCGCGCCTCGCTTCCCGTCAGCATGTCGACAACGCACGTGCCACCGACACCTCCGTACCTTTGTACCGAGGCGGCGCACCGCCATCATCACTGGGCCAGTCAGGCAGAGTTGTTTTGTTTGCTTGCCGCGCTATACATCCACTCCTTTTTTTCCATTGTTGTCGCCGCCCGTACAGAAGCGGGACGGCAGCAACGCTCGACCAATGGGATCGCTGCAAACGCAGACAGACGCTCGCCGCCACAACGACGTTCGTTCGACGCAACCAGGCGTCGGCATTCCATGCAAGAAGAGAATCAAAGGCGAGCCACCGAACCCACGACGCCATAACTGGCGCCAGCACCGTCAGGTGCGAAAGGGCGGTTTCGTATGACTACGTGACGTAGTCACTCCCCCCCCCCCCCTTCTCATCCCCCCCCCTGACAGAGACGAATCAAGCGCCGAGCGGAAGCGGCGAGAGATGAGCACCGCTGCTATATTCGCCTCTCGACTAGAATGCCTATACCTCGCCACTCACGGCAGGTCGCTGTGGTTTTGGTTCAGCGTTCTTTTGTTTATAGT